>NC_090937.1:829737541-830040571 GCF_040938575.1 Ambystoma mexicanum | reverse complement strand
GCTGGACTGCCCATGTGGGCGGGACAAAGACTGATATGCAAATGAATATTTCCCATCTGTGAAAGGTACAGTGAGCAAAAACCAGATGGCTGCGAACTTGCAAAGTGGTTAAAAAACACTGAACGGGTTATCATGCTGTGCTCTATCGAGAGAGGGGCGCCTGCTACCTTTTTTTGTGTTTTTGAAAGGAACTTGGGGGCAACCAGATGTGGACTCCCTGCTCACTTTGCTCAGAGAGGCACAGCTTCACCTCACTGATGAAGCCCAACAAGGCTGAAACACGTGTATGTGGTTGCTTCTGGTACTCTTGTTCAGAAGGGAATTGTCATAGCATTTCAGCGCTGGACTGCCCATGTGGGCGGGACAAAGACTGATATGCAAATGAATATTTCCCATCTGTGAAAGGTACAGTGAGCAAAAAGGTGATGGCTGCAAACTCTAAAAGTGGTTAAAAACCACTGAACAGGTTATCATGTCATGTTTTGTAAGTGATTTCAATCCGGCATAAATCCAAGTCAACGCCTAACATGTAGTGCACAACTGAAATCCTTATTTATTTTTGTCTAAAAGTTCTTTATTCTGAACGATATACCACTCATACCACGCCCTTCTCCTGGAACGCCCCCCTCCTCCCTCAGTCACACTGAACCAGGAATCAGGCTGCTTTGCAAAGGTAAAGATTTATTTATGTATTTAAAATTTGATCACAATATGTCTTAATAGGTACACAAAAATCACCAATGGGGTGATGTAATACTGAATGATCTCTTTAATACACAAGGAGTAACAGTGAGCAAAGCAATTCAGCACAGAAAATAATACTTGTGTGTGGTTTCAGATCAAATAGCACTGTGGTTAAAGGTTCCCACTGCACACCCCTCAACCCCCAATAGGTAATGTAAAGCGATAGGAGGAGAGAGCAGGTATTCAGGGATGACATAAATCAAACACAATCTCAATCCCACTTCCCCTTTTCAAACACAAGAGAAAACACAATTGACTGTCAAGCTATCAGAATGGCTTTTTAAAGTTATCTTAGAATGGACTGGGCAAAAACACCAAGTATGGTCAAAATTGCTGAAATTGTTATAAATTCTTATGGGAGCCGCTTTGGATAGTTGCACACAAACACAAACAATGATTTAATACCAAGAAATAATTTGAAATCTTAACATTGAAGTCAGAAGCAATTAAAAGCTGTTTTACATGTGTAAGAATTTCCCAAAATGAACATTTGCGGCAAACTTTTCACTGAGCGGTATTCAAAATAATTGGAGAACCCTGTTGATTTGGAATGCGGTTTTAGGTGCGATTTAAAGCTATCGATGTTAGCTACAAGTAGACATTGAAATGCTGTTACTAGCGTAATAACGGAGGGAGTTATGGATGTTTTAGTAGGGGTCATTTTTTCGAGATAGGCGCAAGAATGGAAAACAGGAATGCACTTTTAAAATGACAAATGCGTTTCTACACTAGAGAATGACTATGAACAAAATGAATACCACGCATGAACACAGTCACTTGATCAGAATGACTGTGTGCGGAGGAAACTCGCCTTCGTCAGATGAGAAAAAATCAGCACATAGATAGTTTTAACAGTACTGGTACAGGAGGAAGATAGGATGCTTTGGAATGAGAGTTGAGACAATTCAAACATACTCCTAACAATACAGGTTCTGAATACAAGATAGGATGGGTTTAAGATAGTGATTGACTATGCAAAATACATATGCCAGTGACACAATTCTTTCTATAGGTACTCCCTGGATATGTTTTTAAATGGAACCATCAGGATTCTGGTCAGGTAATTGGATCTGGTTTATGACAGACAGTTGGCACATCGGACTGGTTAGGATCTGCAAGGCACTATGGTCACAGCACAGCACAGGACTGGACTGGATCTGCATGGCCCTCCAGTCACAGCACCGCACAGGAATAGACTGGATTTGCCCTTCTTGGTTGTGATGATAATTATTTTCAGCAGGCAAGCAGTACAGTGCAGCCCAGCTGTATTATGATGCTTCCCCTTAGGTTTTTGGGGTTCTGGAATTTGAGGCCTAGCTGAAGGTGGTTTAGCTATGCAATGGGTTTCTGCTTTGCCAAGTTTCTGGAGTCTGGAGAAAGGAAGATGTAGAGTTCAGCAGCAGGCTGCTCCGCCAGCATCGGGATAGTGAGTGAATCTGTCTGTTTTTGAGTGTGGTGAGCTGTCTCCATTTATGATATGAACAGAACAGGGGGTGTATGTGGGCCGGTTTAGCCTAAGCTTGCCCCTTTTAACAGGTGATTGGGTCAGAGTCTTCTCTCTGCCTTGATAGGAGGAGAGAAACAGAGAGAAACAGAGAGAAACAGAGTGTCACCTTTATGGTCTAATTTTATGAGGCTGAGAATCCACCCCCAGCCCCTGGAACACAAAATCTACTTTTGAAGCGATCCATATTTACACATGTGTAACTTCTATAACAATCACACATACAGATTACATATTTTACACAGCAGCTACTCCTCAAAACCTCATAGCTGTGGGATCATGTCTCCGCTTCTCACTGAATTTTGCCCTTTTCATCTGGAACACAATGTCCAATTTTTAAGCAAATTTCTACAAGTGTTCGTGTTTAACATGGGCACAAGTGTATAAAGTTTCATACTTCTAGCGGAAATACATTTTGTGTAAAATCACATTTCTTACTTTTTCTTTCCAGAACATGTCACACGATTTTGCCGCCTCTTGAAACGTGCAGCCAAAATTTAGATTCACACATCAGTTACTTTTATATTTTTCACAATTTTGACTGGCAAGTTATAAGTCTTTAAAACATTGTTCTTTGTTAATGTTCAGCCACAGATGGTTGCTTGGGTCCGCCTCTTTTTCTCTCCCTGCATTACAGGAGCAGTCTCCTCCCTGCTTGCTCTTGGCAGAGGCCATTTACCACAGTCCTCACACCTCACATTTCCTTAGTTGCAGCTAGTCATTGTTTCTCATGCCTCTGGATACCAGGTTCTTTCCCAACCCCATGATTAGAGCTTTTTTGTGATTTCCTGCTGGGGGAAATACCTTCCTTCTGTGAGAAAAGCTGTTATTCCAGTTTGGTAGCTTCAGCCAAGCTTATTTTTAATTATTATTCTGTTGAATTTTTCCTTAGTTTAAAACAAACGTGTTGTATCAAATCACAGCTACAATTCTCATTCAAGATTTTAAACCATGGGATCAAAACAATTACAACATGGGTTACTATCAGTAACAGGCCTTTTAGATTGCAAACATTTCATTTCAGTTTATACATGTTAAAGTATAATCAGGCAGGCTCCTGACAGCTCTCATTCAGGCGGCCCAGGGTACTGCACCCAGAGATTTTTGAGAGACTCACAGACAGGCCACTTTTCCTGTGGAAATACCTTTATGCTTTCAGCTTTTCAGGACTTTGTTAATTCACAATCATTTCTTAAACCAGGTGAATTGTAGCACCCAACAAGAATTTTGGATATTTGAGGGTGTTCTGTACCGGCATTCTTAAGTTTCAGCAACAAAGAAAAAGAGAAATAAAGCAAGATACTGTGTTTCACTTAGCAACACACTGTTTTTTCCTTCTGTACTCCATTTTCAATTGTTGTGGAGCCCAGTGACATATTTCAGGAGTGAGAGCTCAGTTCCACCACTGACAACATGCATGGCATATTGGGCAGCAATCTTTTTGCGCTTTGCAAATCACGATTTTCAGAGGTTTTGGCGCACACAAGGGTTATGCGGCCATTTTGCTATTTCTGGCACCATTATGGCAGAGTGATGTGGCATAGCAGAGCAAAAGTGGGTCAAAACATCCCACAGTTATTTCGAGAGAGGGGCACCTGCTACCTTTTTTTGTAACTGAAAAGATTGTTTTAGCAGCAGAATCATATTCCAAACGCCACTTGACCTCTGATTGTCTGCACAGGAGGCAAAGAGACATGAGTGCATCAGAGAATCAGGGATCAGAAGAACACATTCTGGCCTTTTTTTGTGGGGGGGCAAACTGTCAACCATTGTAACAAAATTGGCAGCCAGAGTGCCTAAATCAACTGGAGTAGGTTCAAAGTGATGCACCTTTATTAGCGCAATAATGTCCACCCTAGACACTGATTAGCAGGCACATCTAGGGACTGGGTAGAATTTAGGTGCAGAAGGACTTGAAGGAAGGGCCCAGGAAAAGAGGACAATGAAATGGTCAGTCCATGGCACTGGGAGAGCTGGAGAGATGCATACCTCTGACCTAGAGGCAAAAATAAGGTCTAGAGTATTTCCCAAGACATGAGTGGGACAGTTGAAATGTTTGACTAGTGTCAGCTTGTTCATGGCCACAATAAAGTTACAGATTGTATTATTAAACGGGTCTTTAACCCTAAGTATAGTCACTGGCAATCGGGATGATGCAATGGGTGGTAGGATTGTTATCTGGTAACCATGGTTATCACTTGGTAGAGTAGATGGAATGCATTTTTGATGATATATGGCCCTTGTTGCTGCTTTTATTTAATAGGGTTATACCATAATGTCCCATTAGTGCACTAGAATTAAACTATTAAGACTTATGTTATATACCATGCTATATATCTTTGCAATTAGGAATAACCCATTTCCTGGACATACAGTTACTGCACATTCACAAATGTCACATAGATAACAACAAATCTCTGCGAAAATATATAAGGGGGGTGGTTTATGGTATTTATTAAAGTGGGGTGCAACATTTTCAGCTGTTCAGTAATGGATGCACCATATTCACATTGTGTGAGAAACCTGGGGGTATATGTATACCTACTCCCCCTGGATCCTCTTCTCAGGTGGGAAGGGGAGGGCCATCACTTTTGGACCCTGACCCTGGCGGTGAGACATGGTATCCCCCATTTTCCTTGTCTAAATACATCCCACTTTCCCCAAACCTTTATAGGTTATTGTGACTCTTCCCCACTGACATATACTCAAACTGTATCCCATTCAGGCTCCTTTAAGACTGGGAAGGGGAAGAGATGACTAGGAGTAATCCACACTCCTCGTCAGTTTTGCCACTATAGCACTGGGATGAGGAAGATGCCTGGAAAGGTTTAGGCATGTCATGTTAATTGCTGTAATAAGGGTCAGTCCAACTACTCACACTTGCAACCTATTGGGAGGCTGCAGGTGCTTAAAGGCAGGCCCAAGCACCAGTTCAGTGAGAACCCGCCTGAAGAGAATATGGTAGACGTGTGTCGAGAAGCAGACTGGAGCAGGATGGATTAAGATGATGCTGTGTGCTCACAGGGGAGGAAGGAGGTGCCACAACCTGAGCGAGCCGCAAGAGGAACAACCCCCAACACTTGCCGGAGTTACATGCTCCCAGCTGGAACTGGGGAACACAAAGAACTGCTGACTCCCATGTGATGCTGCCCGAAGGTTCTTGGGTAGTGCACGCTGCTTGCAACAACTTCCGATTCCTATCAGGGAGCAGAGAGGTGAATGAAGAGCAGAACTTTGAAGCCACCCAACGAAACGCAGCAGCTCTGGTCAGTATGAAAGAGAGAATTATCATACCGCAATGCTCTCTGGCACATGTGAGATATTTTATGTCACTGCGCAGGCGAAAGGCGCATAACAAGAGGGTTTGGAACCTGGGAGAAGAGAAAAGGAACTGTTAATAAATTACCAATTGATTTGTAATATAAGACTGAAGCTTGATAAAGGTCTCAAGTATTAGGATAATACCACGCCCAATATTGAATACCGAACAACAGAAAATATATCAAAAGCATTTAAAAGAGTTGGACAGATGGAAAACAAATACGTGCTATGTTACAAGGAGTTAAAATGTTTTGGAAGCAATTAGGAACAAAGTGAAAGATGATATGAACAGTTATGAACTGAATGAGAGATACGTGTGAAAGGCAAGTTGTGGAACTTGGAAAGGGCAAAGGGAATACAATGTGGCAGACATTGGTCGAAGTGTACAAAAAGAAGTAGTGGAACTATGTTCCCCACTGGTCTGCCCCGCTCCCCATAAACCCCATCCACGCACCCCCTTCCACACACAATCCAAACCCCCAAACAAACACACCTGCTATTTATGGGAATGTGCAGTGCAGTGCACCTAAGGGCAAGACATGCCTGTACTGCTACACCAGCAACAACAACAACAACTACAACAACAATAACAGGCATCACAGAGGAGACGTAGGAGGAGAAGGAGGGTGAGACAGGCTCAGCAATTCCCACCAGTGCAGCCACTGGTACCACGTAGGCAGCCAGCAATCCCTTGCATCAGACCCAGTCCATTCAATCTAACCCCTGAGCAGATCCACACCCTATACCGGTAGGAACGGGACACCATCACCACCGTAGTGGCCATGATACACAACAACATCATCAGCCTGATAGAAATTCGCACTGCCATCCCCCCTCTACTAAAGGTGGTGTCTATACTCCACTTCCTGGCCACAGGCACCTACCAGCACACAGTGGGCCAGCTGCATGGCATATCACAACCACTCTTCCCCGCATGCTGACCCAAGTACTTGATGCCCTCCGGAAGCATGCAAGCATCCACATTTCCCTACCACAGACTGGCCAGGAGCTCACTGACACCAAAGTAGGCTTCCATGCCCTTGCAGGCATGGCCAATTGTGTTGGTGCCCTCGACTGCACCCATGTAGAATTGGTGGCCCCTCATGCCAATGAGGCGGTGTACCGCAATCACAAGCAATTCCACTCCATCACTGTGCAGATGGTATGTGACTCCAGCAAGATCATCACACATTGTTGCACCCAATATCCCGGATCTACACATGATGCCATGGTGCTGCGTATCTCCACGCTACCCTGCTACATGGAGCGACATGCTGGCGATGTGCCTGGCTCCTTGGTAAGTTGTCTGACTGGGCCATGGCAGTGCAGTGGGGTTGTGTGGTGGGGAACATGACACATCAATGGCATACATAAGACCAATGCTGCACATCAATGACAACATGCCAAACGCACAGGATTACACCTATGGCAATGCCACTAGTGGGAATAGGTACAAAGTAGCATTCACCGCAATTATGGGTGGCAAGACATCATTCTGCATCCACAGTACATCCGCATCAGCATGCAAGGGAACACCCTGCATCATCTGTACAACGCAATCCACACCAGCAGACCATAGTGCAGTACAAAATGCATCAAATTAATATGTGTGCATACATCCAGGGACATGTGCATGTCAACACCAAATTTCTGCAGCCATGGCTGTACATCCTAAAGGTGTCAGGTTATATATTGACTCACACATATCTCTTTGTGCCCCATGCAGGTGATGGTGGCTATCCCTTGAAGTCGTGGCTACTTACCCCCATACGGAAACACATAACAGGCACGAAGAAGGTACAATCAGGTTCATACCCGCTCCCGTGTTGTGATTGAGCAGATCTTTGGCCTAAGTAGGTCTGGTGGAGCACTCCTTTATGGGCCTGACAAGGTGGCAAAGATCACCACGGTCTGTGTCATGCTGCACAAAATGTGCATCCGGAGAAACATACCACTGCCACCCGGCAGATCATTTTTATATTTTCTCGAAACCAGCTGTGTTGGAGATAGAGTTTTCTAAGGTATTTAGTCTTGTTGTGGCTTATTGACACATGGGTAGTGTCATACCATGCAGGGTCGGACTGGGACAAGAAATAGGCTTGGTCGCCCCAAAAAAAATGGCCCACCCCTCGCCGCATGACCCTTGACATCTGATGACATCACCAGAAGTGATGTCATTTGACCCCACCCAAAAGTGGCATCCCGGGAAACGATGAAAAACGACCTTTCACCCCATGACAAAACAGGAAGTGGCATCAAATAGCATTTTCCACTAAATTACTGTGAATCCAAGCAGATGTCCAAGGCCAAATGGTAATATGTTATTGTATATTGTATATTGCATAGCACTTATGCTTAAGCACTTTTTTATAGAACACATATGCTTCCAATATCACCCCACCTGTGTTGGTACTCATTTATCAACCTATGAAAGATGAAAGGCTTTTTGAAAAAAAAAAGAAATTTGAAAATATTTATATTTTTTTCAAATGTTTTTTCATATTGTATACCACTATACTACTTATGCTTTAGCTCTTTTTTATAGAACAAATATGCATACAATATCACCCAACCTGTGTTGGTACTCATTTATCGACCTAAGAAGGATGAAAGGCTTTTTGAAAAACAAAGAAACATTGAAAAAAATATATTCTTTTTTCAATTTTGTTTTCTTCCAAACCGGCCCAGGCATGGACAGAAATCGGCCCCCACTCCCCAGGGATTATTTTGGCCCAGCCACAGGCCGAAAGGCCAAGGGGCCAATCCGACCCTGATTCCATGTATGTCCAGTTTGTCTGTGGAGCAAATTTCAATTATTGGTTACATTTCTTTTTTCAACATTGTTTAATTGAATTTTGAACAGCTTGCAAGAGTTGGCATTAAGGACATACAATTGACATTTGTGTGTGTTAATTTTTCCATGACATCAATAGCACATGAGTTATGGCCATACAGTGCATGGATGTGCTGGGTTTTTAATATTGAGTGTGCTTCTTGAGGTAGTACACCAACTCTAATATTTTTTAAAATGTTGGCGTTTGTGAGGTCTGCAGACTGGTGCATGTTTTCTGCTAATTCTCTGTATTGGAAATGTTGCCAAAGGTTGACATTTCCTATGCTGCCAACAGTTTTACGGTAGAGTTTGTGTCCTAAGGTTTTAAAAATAGGTTCACCTTTCAATGGTGTCCATTGAAGAAGATCTCCGAAAACAATAATGTGTTTTCCTCCAAAGAGCTCTTTGTAGTTTGTTTTGAGTACTTCCTGTAATCTGAGGTGAATCAAAGCCAACATTAGGTTGGAAACCATTCTCACTTCATCTATTAGTAGCATTTTCATTTGTTTTAACACTCTGCGTAGTTCCATTGCAGATTCTGTAGAAAGTTTCTAATATTCTAATTTGATTTGGTGTTCTACTGGAAGGAGTAGTAATCGGGGTAAAGTGACACCGCCTATGTTGTAGGCAGCTAAACCTGTGGGGGCAGTTACAACAGCGACAGTTTGTTGTTTGTCAATTGTTGAAGGAACTTGCTGATGATTTTGATTAAGAATGCTTTGCCTGAACCAGCTTGCCCACTGACGTATAGTAGTATAGGTTTGTCATTTTGGCAGGTGCATTTTTTATTTTCATGTTGTACACCATGTGCAATTTCTTTTGTTACTTCTTGAAAAATGCTACGCTGCTCATTGTTCAGTTTTGATTGCAGTACAGTTAAGTCTTCTGTATCTTCTTCAGAGTGACAAATGGGGCCTCATTATGAGCATGGAGATAAAAACGGAGTCATTACCGGCATGGTGGTAATAGCACGTCGGTGCACCCTTGACGCCACTAAAAGCAGCTGATTACGAGTGTGCGAGCACGCGCGAACCCCCACGCCGGTAATGGCTGCACTGCCATGCCACTAAATGCCCTCCGGCCCCCCAATAGCAGCATCATGGGACCCGCTGATACCGCCTCCGCCAAGGAGCAACCCCTTAATAACGACCCGGTAATACCATCATGCAAATACCGGGCTCGTAATACCGGACCCGGAAGTAACATCATCGCGTCGGAACGGGAAATGTGCTGGTGGCCATCTTTAACAACACAATCCATTGCAATCCTCTCAATCCAGCAATGCTACAGAGCTGAGAGCAGTGCCATACCATCCATCATGTCTAAGGCAACCCACAAGACCCCCCCTGCCTGCGCAAGAAGCGCTTCTCCGATGAGGAGCGCAACATGCTTGCTGATGAGGTGTTCGCCAACAAACTCAAAAGGGAAGTTCCACTCAGAAAAAAAAATATGGGAGGAGGTTTGCGCGTAAGGTGACAGCGGTTGGCACCACCCCTGAACAGTTAAAGACTGTAAGGAGAGATGGGATGACCTACGTCTCCGGGTGCATAACTACCTAGCATCAAATCACAAGGAGGCCATGGCTACAGGTGAGGTTGCCCACTCACCCGTAAAATTGATGCAATGGGAAGAGACCTGCAGCACCACCATAAATATGGAGTCGATTGAGGGCTTCAGTGAAATGGAGACGCCTGCGGTGACATCGTGAGATGGATGTGAGCGACCCCGCAAACAACAGTAGACCAAAACATGACGTAGTACAACAGATGTGAAAGTGAGCCAAGCCAATGCATGGCCCATCATACACACATATACAGGTCCATGTCCAGATGGAGGCCCAAACCCTGTCACAATGAAATGCATGCTGCATGCCAATACCATTACCAACAGACACCCAACACAGGGATCATTCACATATCACACATCACGCAAACCGCAATACAACGGTATGCCACCTGGTACACATCAGTACAGAATGGAGAGGTCACGACTTATGCCATAATGCCCCCCCTTGAAAGTACCCTGTGTTACACATCTATTGGAATGCAATACATGGGAAATGAAATACTGTACAGCACCAACTCATGCATCTTGCATGTAACACCATCACTGATGCAGAAAGTGAAGGGCAGGACCCTGCCCCAAGGGCATCAACACACTCCAAGTCATCCAGGGGCAGACCAGAGGGCACTGGGCCTTCCAACTCCGGGTCAGCACCGCGGGCCAGTGTAACCCAGGGCACCAGTACAGGCCAGGCCAGCTGAGGAGGAGAATACAGCAGCCGACGAGACTGCCAATACGGAGTCGGCAGCAATTGCAGAGAGAGAGGCGGACGGTACGCAGTCTTCTGCCACCAGTTCTGTAGGTGAGGCAGCAGCTACAGCCCCCCCTCAGCGACGCGGATGTGCACGCAGAAGAATACCAGGACATTGACAACACCATCCATGTTGAATGTCCCCATACTCCAAGGCCCCAGTCCACCCCCCACCACGCCACATAGGGCACACCAGCAAGCCCCATGCAGTTACCAGCTATTCTACTGCAGAGTCCGTATCTGTCCAGCATGCCAGAGGGCAGCCCTGCTATGGTCCACCCACCCACAGCACCGTCCACCTCCACAGCCCCCACTGACATGGAGGCACGTCTGTCTGTCGAGGGTAGAGGCCTGCCAGGACTCAATGATAGAACTGGTGTGCCAGTATGTGGCCGAGGCTGAACAGACATGCCCTGAAATACGGGAGGCGAATGCTATAACCATTACGGCCATCAATTCGATTGCCAAACTCATTTGTGACAGTTTAGGGGTGGTGACACAGGTCCTTAGCAGGATGCTGGAAAATATGTAGCAGCAACAACCTGCACCAGTGGTGCCAAATCCATCCACCTCCACCCCATCGACCACACCTGCAAGCTCGAATCCCTCAAACCCTGTGCGGATGATGAAGCGCAGTGCAATGCACATGGAAATGCTGCCCCCGAGTGGGGTATTTGGGGGTGGGTATGGGGTGTTTGGGTGTTTTGGTGGGAGGGGGGAGGGTGTGTGAGTGGTGGAAGGAGAAAGCACTATATTGTTAATTTTCCTAATACACCCATTCTGTTCAAAATCATTTCATGACTGGACATTGTTCATTTTGTGTGTGTTTATTCTAATCATGACAGCGCACAGTGCCCAAGTCCCCACACACCCCGTGTCCATGTCCACACCGTCCCAGTGCTCAGTGTAGTACTAACACACAACCATCAACGTCCCTGTGGTTCAGAAGTAATTGTCAATCAGTGATTGGAGTACAGCACGGCCATCTTGTGCATCACAAACTGCCAGGGGTGCTGCTTCTTCTCCATCATCGTCCTCACCCGGTGCATGCATGTCAATGTCAGGTGGCAGTGGTATGTTTCTCCGGATGCACATTTTGTGCAGCATGACACAGACCATGGTGATCTTGCCACCTTCTCAGGCCCATAAAGGACTGCTCCACCAGACCTACTTAGGCCAAAGGCCTGCTCAATCACAACACGGGAGCGGGTATGAACCCGATTGTACCTTCTTCGTGCCTGTTATGCGGTTCCGTACAGGGGTAAGTAGCCACGGCTTCAAGGGATAACCACCATCACCTGCATGGGGCACAAAGAGGTATGTGTGAGTGAATATCTAACCTGACACCTTTAGGATGTACAGGCATGGCTGCAGCTATTTGGTGTTGACATGCACATGTCCCTGGATGTATGCACACATGTTCATTTGATGCATTGTGTACTGCACTATGGTCTGCTGGTGTGGATTGCGTTGTACAGATGATGCAGGGTGTTCACTTGCATGCTGATGCGGATGTACTGTGGATGCAGAATGATGTCTTGCCACCTATAATTGAGGTGAATGCTACTCTGTACCTATTCCCACTAGTGGCATTGCCATAGGTGTAATCATGTGCGTCTGGCATGTTGTCATTGATGTGCAGCATTGGTCTTATGTATGCCATTGATGTGTCATGTTCAGGTTGGGATGTTCAGGTCAACAGTGTTTAGCTGTGAGTGCATTGTCCACTCACTACCCAATCTCACCGGAGTATGCATCCCTCCACCACACAACCCCACTGCACTGCCATGGCCCAGTCAGGCAATTTACCAAGGAGCCAGGCACATCACCCAGCATGTCGCTCCATGTAGCGGGGTCACGTGGAGGTACTCAGCACCATGGCATCATGTGTAGATCCGGGATATTGGGCGCAACAATGTGTGATGTTCTTGCTGGAGTCACATACCATCTGCACAGTGATGGAGTGGAATTGCTTGTGATTGCGGTACACCGCCTCATTGGCATGAGGGGCCACAAATTCTACATGGGTGCAGTCGAGGGCACCAACACAATTGGCCATGCCTGCGAGGGCATGGAAGCCTACTTTAGTGTCAGTGAGCTCCTGGCCAGTTTGTGGTAGGGAAATGTGGATGCTTGCATGCTTCAGGAGGGCATCAAGTACTTGGGTCAGCATGCGAGGAAAGAGTGGTTGTGATATGCCATGCAGCTGGCCCACCGTGTGCTGGTAGGTGCCTGTGGCCAGGAAGTGGAGTACAGACACCACCTTTAGTAGAGGGGGGATGGCAGTGCGGATTTCTATCAGGCTGATGATGTTGTTGTGTATCATGGCCACTATGGTGGTGATGGTGTCCCGTTCCTACCGGTACAGGGTGTGGATCTGCTCAGGGGTTAGATTGAATGGACTGGGTCTGATGCGAGGGATTGGTGGCTGCCTACGTGGTACCACTGGCTGCACTGGTGGGACTTGCTGGGCCTGTCTCACCCTCCTTCTCCCCCTACGTCTCCTCTGTGCTGCCTGTTATTGTTGTTGTAGTTGTTGTTGTTGTTGTTGGTTTAGCAGTACAGGCATGTCCTCCAGCCCCAGGATGGCAACAGCTAGTGGGATCATTTTGGTGTAGGAAGGGGTGTGGTGTGTGGGTGTGCTCCTTTTGTACTGGGGCAGGCTCCATTGACTCCTCCTGTGGTAATTGTGTGCACCTGTGGCAGTTGCCTACACTGCCCATGATGCCTGTATTGCCGCCATCGAGCAGGCCCTAATTACTGCCTTCGGGATGCCGATCAGTGCATGCCCGCGTAACTTCTGATGTCCTCCTGTTAGGGCCATATCGGTATGTCTTCCGCGAAGGGGCGCGTGTACGCGTGCATGCCGGTAAGAAGGGGCACGGTACGGGCAGTGGCGGTATTGCTGGATTGTCGGCTCGTAATGGCCCGTACCCGTTAACGATGAAGGTAATACCATTACGCCTTCCTTTTTTCATTACCTTCATTCTCGTAATGAGGCCCATGGTGTTTTCTACTTCTGTCATAGCTAATTCTGCCTCATTTGCTATTAACGGCTGTCCCAGTGGTTCTTGGCTTCCTGTTACAGAAGGTTGACTACTGTCGGGAGTGTCCTTATCTAGTTGGGCCTGCAGTTCTTCTTCGTGTTGCTGTTCATTGTGCAACATTGTTTTGTACTATGTAAAGTTTACATTGGTTATAGTGCTTTCATTTGCTTTGAAAGCATCTTCATAGGAGTCACAGATATCTAGTAACTTTTCTTCTTTTCTCCATGGTTTAAAAAGTTGTAGCAGGGACATGTAATATAGTTCTTCATGTTGAGGAGTTTTTAATGACAATTTGATATGATTAATTAAGCTTTGTTTGGTAAGTTTCACTAAGCTGCCTTCACAATTTGTCACTCTGTAACTACCTTTATTTTCATCTGGTTTTATATTATTTTTGTTTGTGAAGTTTTGGGCTATGTGGTATTGACACATGGTTTCCAAAGTGGTACTCCTGTTAGGGTAGTATGTGTCTAGTAAATTGTTTTTCAAAATGTCTTGGCTGTTGGGATAATTGTTGGCTATTGTTTCTATGCCGTCGTATGATTTGAGAAATCTTTTTCTAGATTTAGCAGGACCAAGACTTAGCCATACTATATTTTCAGATTTTCCATATAAAGCAGTACAGTTAAACTATCTGCAGTTTCAGAGCAGCCACATTCTCTATGAGAGAACATTTTTATGCCTAAACTGTACAATTTCTGAGACAGTGATTTGTCCGATAATAGGTCATCCCAGAGGTCTTGAAGGTCTGTTTTTTTCTGCTTTTGTTAAGTAGGCTGTAACATATCATGCCACTGCAGTGGAAATATATGCAATATACTGCACATCTATGTTTGCATTCCATAAGAGGGCAATGATTGCATTGTAATCATTCATATATTTTGTTTCTTCTGTTCTTTTTATGTAATATCTGTTCTTAGGTGATTTACCTTTACCACTATGTCTAACTGGAGACATGAAGTTGTTTAATAGACCTGTTGCTGTAACTGGTCCAGGGAAACGAAAGTGGCATTTGGTGTAGTATTTCCCTTTGTTTTTGTATTTGCGACGACAATGTTTCCAACATTTGTGTCTTTGAAATTGTAAAATGTGTGCGTGAAGATTATTATTTGTTGCTTCTGAAGGAATTTCACAAGTGACATATTTTTCGATAAACTGTAAAACAGTGGCATCACTGTATTGACCAAATTTAGGAGCATCTTTAATCAATAAAAGCATGTCTATATGTGGTGTTCCTCTCGCTTGGTATTCTTTTCTCCAAAAGAAGTGTTGCACTTCTCCGAGGACAGGAACAGTTTTATTACAAATAAAGTGTAGCATAGCAATGAAGCGATGATGGAAATATCTTGAAACATTAACAGGATCTAGAGAGCAAAGTTCTCCAGGTGTTAGTATATCTATGTTTGTTTTGTTTCTGTTTGATATGCGTAGGAAATCATGTAAATCTTCCCATGCACATTCAGAACAACATAATGTAACAAACCAAGTATGTGGGCCAAGCATTCTTATCATATAACGTACGTCTCTGTGATTTCCGAACCAATACTCTTTAGTACCACGCATGTTTGCTAACAGATTTGTTATGCTTGATTGTAAAACCTCATCTTTTTCTTGCACTTTTTGTAGTAATTGCATAGCTGACATATTTTTAAAATGGGTACCTGATGTCAATGTGTGTGCAACTCTGTAGCATAGAGTTGCTTGTTCACTTTCAAAGAGTAGGTGGAATATGTATTCCATATTTTGTCTAAATCTGGGATCTTCAGAATATATTTGTAACAAGCAGTATTCTGATGCTGTTATCTGCGTGGGTCTATCATCGTACCTTCCTCCTTTCCCAGTAGGAAAGAGTAGAGGAAAAGCATGTGCTTCTATACTTTTTTCCCATATGCTGATTGGTGATCCTTTGGTTTGTCGCATTTGGTATGTTTCTAGTACATCATCTATGGTGTCTTTAGAGTGTAATGGATGAATTGTATAATGGTCTAAAATATTGGATACTGTAGCATGATCTAGAAGTTCAAATATGCCCAGGTTCCGGTGACTCTTGAATTATTTCAGTGGTTTCCCTCATGTTTTCATCAATATTAATTTCTTTGTAGTATTCATTATTGACTTTTAGATATTGCAAGGATTGTCTAATTTATGTAAGTCTACAAGTTGTTGCCATTTTATTTTGTCTTTTGTAGGTACACCATTTACTAAGACAATTCAAAATTGCTCTATTGGACGTTGCACTCCGAGAGTGTGTACATTTTCTTTCAGATCTAATGGTAAATAAACTACTTTGCCACAAATGCCTTTCACTAATTCTGAGGGAGGTAATTTTGCTGTTTGTGGTTGAAGGTGTATTATTGCTTGAAATGGATGCACTGTTTGAATTATGATGCCCTCATATAAATTGATTTGTTGCACGGGTTTTGGTAGTGGGAATAATTCCAAGTTATTTGTGATAGCACATGAAGGGGTTTGGTTGTCAAGTTTTGCAGTGCTGTAACTGCAGAGTTTTAAGGTGTCATTTATTTCGTATTTTTTTCCTGCTGTAAGATAGAGAGCTAATTCAAACATTTGGAATCTTCATTGTCTTCTATTTTGTATGTTGTCTTCAGTTTTTGTGTGGTACTTTTATAAGAGGTTATGTGGCAACACACACACACATGGTTTGGTACTTCAGTGGATGTACTTTTAAATTTTAGTATTTCTTTTTTGTATGTGTGCACCATTCTGCCTGCAAAGCTCTGTTTAAGAAATGGGGATTTGTGGGCAGAATGATGAACAAATCCCTGTTTTTCGGTGCACAAATTCCATGAATCAACCCCACAGTGTGTTTGAGTATTAGTATTAGTAAAAATATTATGGTAGTATTGTATTTACTTTTTTGTTTGGAAAGAGCAGGTTTCTTCTCAGTTGTTGTTTGTACTTCAGATGCTGATGCTTTTCAGGAGAGTGGTCTTCCCTGCAATTTTAAAAGAAAGAAGTTAGTAATTGTGTGTGTTTATAGCACTGATGTTAATTTAGAGGCTGATTTTCATGTTTTATAGTAGTATTGTTGTTTGATAACTGAACATAGTGTGTGCATGCAGTTTCCTTTGACTATGTGCAGCCTTTATATTTTACTTACAATATGTCATTTCAACATGCTTTGCAAATAAGTATAATACTAAGTGTATGAAACTGAGTTGGTTTCTTAAGGCTGAGTTATTGGATGTTAGGAGATAGAAGAAATAATGATATACTTATTGTGTAATGTTTAAAAGGTAAATGGCAGAATTTGTATAGAAAAGCATGGAATGTATGCATTTGTGAAGGTGTGGGTAATAAAGCAGAAGGATGTGATGTACAGGCAGTGGCGTTATTTCAGATGGGAGCTTTTCAATTATAGTGTCTATCTGTGTGAGTGTATAAAGATGCATGAACTTATCCTGGCTGTGTGTAACTTTATAATACACTACTAAGTGTCTTTCTACAATTATACGGTTATTTCTCCCATCATTTAATATTATAATTTTTTAGATAGCTGTGTGTGTAAAAAAATAATTTAGATAGCAGAAAGGTTTGGAAGTGACAGTTGATTACAGCAGATGGGAAAAATAATAGTAAGTTCATTTTTATAGGTTATACAGGTTAAGTGGCAGTTACTTTGTTTATGTGCATTTATGAGAGTTGTGCATGTACTGTGCATAAAATATGCATACATGTAGTTTTTATTAATACATGTGGATATGCATGCAGCTGCAAGTAGACATCTTGGAGACTTGTACAGTAGTTTTTGTAGTATGTGCTTTCTGATGATATGAGGCTTGGACTCAGAGTGATCAACAGTACATTTGAAGTGCTGAACTATGATGATGGAGTTAGATGTAGAGGTCTTGGGTGTGATTTGTGGATGGTTGTGTGACTGCTTAGCTGTATCCAATGAGGGAATGGCACAGAGAGTGAAGTGGAAAGGGTAGCAGGGCTTTCCAAGAATTACAAGCTTCACGGACATTGCGGCTGCCCACAGACAGGGCATGCCACATCCAGGGTTTTCCAGCAAATCCAGCATGGAAAGGGGACTGTAAGGATAAGCCAATCAGGTGCTGAGGTTGTGGATTTGTGTTGAAAGAAGCTGTGTATAGTGAAGATGGCAGAGGTGTAGAAATTCAGGTTGTTGGTGGTTGGAGATATGTTTGTGCATGGTTTACAGCAGTATGCTCAATGCAGGCATGTGACAAACAATTTTGATGTTAAAGGAGTGGAGGCGGTGTGGAACACTGTGCCTGATTGAAATGTTCAGGGAATTTTACAAGTTTGTGAAAATATGGCCAGGATGAACAGTACCCATGTGGTAGTTTTGCACTGTGGTGCTTTGCATTTGGGCTATGTCAGTGCCCCTACTTTGTTGGCAAATTTGGAACACTTGGTTCAAGCAGTAATGAACATCCTTCCAATGCCAAAGTTATTTTTTCTGGATTAGTACCTAGGGCAATATGGGACAATAGTTCTGTTTTTTTGTCCTCAGTTAAATATTGCTAGGTGTGCAATCAACCGAGGCATGTGTGTTTTCATGCTTAGAGCTGGTATGTTCTTCTGTAATAATGAGAATTTGATTCCCGTAATGCTGTTTATTTTAAAGAAGATGGCATTTCTTTATCTTTTATGGGAAATGCCATGCTGTTTTGGAATGTAAGTGATGCTTTGGAGAAGGTTATGTGAAGATTTTAGGAGTAAAGTAAGAAAAAACATGAAGAAAAATACAAAATAACAGGTGTCTTTCAAGCATCTGCAAAAAAAGCAAAAAACTGCGCTTTTCAGAGGCAGCCTCAAAGGGGAAATGGGGCACACTATTTAAATTTAAATTCACCACGCTCAGATTTTCGTTATGTCCGCAGACATGGCGGTAGTCTGCAGACACCACATTTTGCATTCGGGGATTTTGTGGTGGAGAGGCATGCAAATGAGAAAGAGTAGAGCAAGGGTTTTGTCAATAAAGTTTACTGGGTGTGTTGTGTAAGGAGAAAGTTTGTCAGAAAATATTTTTCCTGAGAGAAGAACAGATAGCTATGGCTGTGTGTTTTAGAAAACAGATTATCTGTATTTTGGGAGACTCATGGATACATTGGTTGGAGGTGCATGCAGAACCCTATGGAGTAGCTTCAGATCTTGGATTCCCTCATGTGGAGGTGCACTGGCATAGAGTGCATGGAATGAAGTTGCTGGACTTGGTACATCTCTGTGGTACTTTGGAGACACCGCATCATCCAGACATAATTACAATTAATTGTGGAGGGAACAGTTTAGGACATGTGTCTGGAATTTCTTTGCAATTTGCAATGAAAGAAGGACTTGGGAAGGTCGTGGACATGTTTCCATATTCCCAAGCATTTTTTCTCGTATTGCGCAGAGACAAATGTGGCCGCCTTCTTCTTTATTTGGTCCACAAATGGAGAAAGCGAGGTACAATGTCAATTAGGCTGTTTGTGATTTTTTTAAGAGATGTTGGCATGTCCTCTTTTCACAATGAAAATATTATGTTTTGTAGCACATACATTTTTCGAAGAGATGGAGTCCATCTTACTTATGCTGGCAATCAGATTTTTCTGAGAAATGTACAAAATGCATTGATACCTTTTTTGGAATTACAGCCATCCATTTTGCAGTAGGTGTTGACCATTTGAAGTTTTTCAAACACAAAAAAACACCACCAAAAGGCTCTTTTCAGAGCCACCACTTCCTCCCATAGAAAAGTGCAATGGTTATGATAGGGCAGCACCCCAAACTTGTACATGTCCGCAAACTGTCTGCAGACTTCTAAAAAAATGCACAGGGCACTGCACTATTTATTTGTCACTTCTATTTTTAAACTGTGAAAGGCAGCTCTGTCCGCAGCCTTTTTGTTTTGGGGTTTTTGTTGTTTTATATTTCTTTTAATTTTTTAAACACGACACAGAAGGAAAGGAGGGGAAAAGAGGGTAAGGAAGGGACACCAACTACGGGAATAAGAAAGAGCAGGTGGAGAGAGGAAGATATAGGTTGGGCCTTATTCAGGTAGTGGGCAGACCTTCTTGTGCTCTGTGACCGCAGTCTCGAAAGCGCTCTGAAGATTCTCCCCCCTGCGTCGCAGTACATGCACAATATTGTGACCCTCAAAAGGTAAGGGTCGACAGCATCATGAATGGCCTGTGAGGCAGCTGGAGGGATGCGCTGTCCCACAGGAGTGTCTCTTGTGGTGACAGGAGCGGAAAAAGAGTATGTTGTAGAGGAACTCAACCTACTACGTTTGTCATAAGGTACAACCATGTGAATATCCCCACCGTGGAACGACCTTAGGTGTTGCTACATTGATGTCATAGCAGTTCTGTATGAACCAGGCCTCCCGCGACTCAGCACCATTTTGCACTGGTTGCAGTTGACCTTATTGGCAATTGCTTTTGGCACTCTACCATGAATGGTAAACAGCCGCCACACCCAAGGCTCACGGCGAGTGCTGGTAGTAGGGACTTCCACTACCTCATCCTCTTCATCCTCCTCCTCTACATCCACACAACTGTTCCCTTCTGTAGGCCCTGGGGGGGTGGTGGTGGTGGAGTGGGTGGGTGTGATGCTGAGGCAGAAGTAGCACGAGTTGGAGCCGCAGCAACCATGGATGCCATCAGATTAGTTGATTAGTTGATGGAAAGCAGCAAGAGCAGCAGGAGCAGCAAAAGCCGAAGAAACAAGTCAATCTGCAGTAGTAGAAAGACAGAATGAGGATGGGGTGTGGCCTTTTATAGGGGTGCAGGTGCATGCTCCATGGATCGAACACCCCAAAAAGGCTCAATAAGTTCCAATAAGTATGTAGAACGCCAGGGACATTGTCTGGGACATGTGCAATGGTGAATTATGACTGTAAAATACTTTGGATTGTCCAAAAAAGTACTTTTAAAATGTTCAGGGACCTGGACAGTGTCCGCAAATCAGGACAGATGCTCAGCGTGGGTGTGGTCAAATGATGGCCTTGCAAACACGTCCGCAAATGGAACGGGTGTCCCCAGGACACCAAATGCATAGGAATGGTTGTGCACATGCGCGCAGGTGTTCTACGGACAGTGTTGAGTCCTCTGTGGAGGGTTTTGACCCATGTGGAATCATTAGACGGGGTAGATGTGGGGATTAAGCTGTCGAGGAGAGCAATAAACTGATCCTGAAAGACCTGGATACCCAGGCAGAGTTTGATCAGGAGCGCCAGAAAGCCGGTGCCTTCCAAAGGCAAAGGGACGACCGGGCGGCACAGATGCAGGCTCTTAGTCAGGAAAGAGACACTTTAGGCCAGGAAGTCTGCCACTTAAAAAAGGAAATGGAAGAAAATCACCTGGCCCTCCAGGGGCTGGGTGACCTCCAAAAAGAAAACCAGAACTTGGTAGAGCACACCAGAAGGGTGGAAGATGCTCTGGCAAGAAAGGAGCAGGCCAGTAGGGATGGGACTCAGGAGGTAAACCTCCTGCAGCAAAGACTGGCCCAGTTCTCCAGGACCAACCAGGAAGCACAGAGGGAAAATGAGGCCCTCTGTCAACACAATGATAGGCTCCAACAACAGGTAGCGATGCAGGAGAGACTGATAGAGTCTAGTAAGGCCTTGACTGAGGAACTGAAAGCACAAATGCAGGCTCTTGCATTGCAACAGGGAGCAGGGGCGGATAGAGATGAGGTCCGCTGGGAAAGAGAGACTCCTGACCATAACCTCAGGAGCCCTAACACCAGGGGCCTTCATCTCTCCCAGTCCCTGGACTCTACCACCCCCATGTCCCCTGGCGCACATGAGCACAGGGCCACAGGGATGGCAGATTACTATCCAGCTAAAAGTATGGGGCTCATAGGCCAGTACCACTCAGGAATGGAGGGGTGGGCATCCGGGTATGGGCACCCAAGTACAGTACAGTTCAGTGGGGAACCCCAGGAGAGTAGGCCCATTAAGGGCATCCTGAAAACCTCTGCCCAGTTAGGTCAGTGGAGGGGGTACCCATCAAATCCTGGCAGCAAGGAGGAATCTGAAGACTCCTCTGAACTGCGCAGGACACAGGAGACCAGGTCCCCACATTCTGCCAGCCATTCCCAGGCTCGCAGAATCCGGGAAAACCTGGAAGAGCAGACAGGAACCTCTGGGAGCAGTGCCTCTGAGTCAGAGGATGAATGGACAAGGGTTACCCGAACCAAAAAGGCCAATAAGGCAAAAAGGGCCTTGCTTAAGGACCCCTTAAAGCAGATTAAGGCGATCAGGAGCGTCATCACGCCTTACCATAAGAACGCTAAGTATTCTGTTTGGGAGCACTTAGAGTTGTTTGAGCAAATGATGGAAACTTTCCATTTGAAGGACAGCCAAAGCTGTATTCAATATGTAAAGTGGACCTTCTCCCCGGAATACTCCAGTTTCTTTGCGGGGCTGGAGGACCAAAATCATTTAAGATGGTCCACCTATAAGGCGGCCATCTTGAAACACTTTTCTGTTCACAGAAATCCTCAAGAGGCTCGCAAGGCAGCCTGCAATTTGCAATGTGGGGAGGATCAGGCCCCACAAGAATTTGTGCAAGAACTGAAACGTGCTTTTGCGCAGACCACCAGAAGGGTGCGCACAGACAGTAGAGAATTCATCAATACATTTTTTCATGCCTTGCCCAAATACATAATGACCCAGCTCGTGAGGGATTTTCACGAGAAAAGATCTTTAGACTGGGTCATTGAACAGGCTACCCGGATCTATGAGGTGCAGAAACCGGTAGATAGCAAAAGTAATGCCCAGAAAAACCCCAAAGCCAACAGCACCCCTGCTGCTGCCAAGGTGGCAGAGGTAAAGGTCACCCCCGTTTTGGATTTGGAGATGGGGGGGCCTAAAAACCTACCTGCACCTAATAATGCTAGGCCCAGAAGGTCCTCGGGCCAGTCACAGACAGAGAGCCAGGGAGGCAGCCCCACAAATGGGGTCCCTCGCTCTCCTGATTATGTAAGCCCCCGTTACAAGGTAAACAGACCCATCCTGGGTTATGTGTGGACTCCTCCAGCCCAAGAGGGGAGATCCAGCCAAGAACCTAACCCAGGGAACTTTCCTCCTAACTTCCCACCGGAGGGCAGGAATTCTCCGAATCCTGGGCAGAACTTTTTCCCCAGGTATCCACCCAATTTCCAGCCCCAAAATCCTCCACCCTTCTTTCCCCAATTCCCTGAGCCCAGACAACCTAATCCGGGAGAGGGGAGGCCAAGGGTGGAGGGGTACCCAAATCTTCCCAACCCGGGGTATTACCAGAGGAGGGACAGCTACCCTTCCCGGGATCAGCCCAGGGGAGAAAACAGGGCCCTGTATCAGCCTGAGCGGGTTTCCCAGTTAGAGCGTCAGGTTCAAAACATGGCGCGGGATCTGGGTCACATACTGAGGGCTCAGCAGAACCCTCAGATCGGCATGCCGGCGCAGAACGCACCCAACTCTGGACCTGGTGCTCCAGAACAATGACGGGGGCAGCACCCCGATAACTCACCGGTTCCCAGGGAGGAGGCACAAGGGAAGGGGGTGTAAAGCCTTGGAGGAAGCTTCCTTCCTCACTTGTAAACAGCCCCTGGAAACCCAGGAACCGGAAACAAAATCTCCTGCCCCTGAAAGTCTGCCTCCTAAGGAGCAGAGGGGGGGTAGGAGAAACAAAAGACCCAAACAGACTCAGTTTGAGGAGGAGGTACAGATCTTCCAATTTGAGGGAGAGGGATCCTCAGAGGATCCTGGGAAAAGGATCTTCTTCTTCAGAGAGGGGGGAACTCCTCCCAAAGAAAAATGGGTCCCTAGGGATGCAAATCCAGACTGGGGAGATGGGGAGACTGAGCTACCGCCGCCCACCATCTCATCCCAGAACCAACAGCAAGAAAAACCCCTGGTTCAAACCCATCCTGGTGACTTCCTCCAAAAAGGGGGGGCGGCCCAGAACCGGAGCCAGGGGAACCCACAATGGCTCTGATCTCCAGTTGCCAAATTTTTATTTCAGATTCCCAAGGCTCTCCACAGAATTCTGCCCAAATCTCTTCGCTAGCGATGTCCAAAACCAGAAAGTTAGCCCACCAGTTGTCCAAAAATGTGCATTATCTGTGCCCCCTTGAGGAGAAGGAGGGAAGATACTATGCCCCGGTCCGAGTACAGGGGCAGGGTACAATTTTGGCACTGGTGGACACGGGATCTCAAGCTACCCTTCTGTACAGAAGGGCCTTTGATGAACTGAATGCAGGAAGGGGAGGGAATTACCAAATTCCTCTCACCTCACTTCCTGGACAACTCCAGAACTTTGACGGGAAGGAAATTCCCGTCGAGGGGACTGCAGACTTGGACATTAAGATCGGGCGACACAAGGTGAAACACCCGGTCATAGTAGTGACTCCAGAGGGCACCCCTTGTTTACTAGGGAATGACCTCCTGAGAAGGTTGTCACCCCTAATAGATTGTGTAAACAAGGTCCTCTGGACCCAGACTAGCCGACCAATAAAATTAAAACAGAGTGTCAACCATGTTAGTTTAAACGGCACCTGCCACATGGTTGAACAAAAACCTGACCAAGTAGAATTTCACTTCCAGAATAGCCAAATTCCAGACGTGACAGTAATAGCAGTAGGACAACAGACTGGTGATGGGGGGTCCTCTCTATTTCTGAAAATCAACCTTCCTTCCAATTTAAGGTGGTATTCCACACTGGAAGGAAACACCCTGAAATTCTTTACTAATCCACAATCAGAAACTCCCACTCCTACAGTCCAGAAAGATGTGAAATCAGCTCAAAGCCTGGCTGATATTCAGCAAATTGGAGAGCAGTTGTTCATCCCGGTTCAGTTAAATGATGGGAAGGACTCTGTTCTCGCTCGAGTGTGCGTGAACAATGGTAAGAGCTTCATCAGCGAAGCCATGTTCCGCCAACTCCCAAAAGATCCAGCCATTCCCACATTCAAACTGATAGACAAATGGGAAATGGACCTGGAAGCACCTAATTCTAAACATCTCCTGCCAAGCAGGTGTATGCTCAAAATCTCCATTGGCAACAAGAGCATAGTCCACAATTGTTGGGTCGTGCGAGACGTCACTGCCGCCTTTTACTTAGGCAGTGACATTCTCAATCGCTTTGCCATTAGTTTGGACCTAATAAACTTTAAGGCTTGGTCCCGATTAGCGGATAATCCCATGGGCTTTGATGATCCAGAAAAAGCATTTAGGTCAGCTCAATTGCTACCTTATGCAAGTGAAATTCAGATCAAAGAGGAAGTCACCATCCCAGAAAGGACCCGACAATTCTCCCTGGAAGTGAAAGTTAAAAGGGGACAAGAGTTGAAAAACCCTGATGCTTACATACATCTAAATGCTTCTCTCCAACAGCAAGGGTTGGGGGTAAACCCAACTCCATTAGTCAACATAGAACATGACACCATTCTAATAGAGGTGGATAACAGCGACTTAAAGAGTATTACTCTAGCCGCAGGGACCATTATTGGAATGGCGGTTGATGACCGACATTTTTCCATCGACTTAGTAAATGAACTGTTAGGACCAATCCCCAAGGACTGTTTTGACAGTGACAGTGAGGACAAAACAACACCAGACAGGATTTTTACCCGGCATGGGGGGAACTTCCTGGTGTACACTTCCTGCCCCTATGGTAAGGAAGATGTGACTTGTGACTTCAGGAGGGATGAGGTGATTTTCCAGGTCCATGAGGGCTGCCTTTCCCACCTGAAGCCTCCGGTCCAAATCAGCACTCTGACCAGGGACTTCTCCACCCAGCTGGAGGAGGCCGCGGAGATAGCCAAACCAGAAGTCTTTCCAGGCTTCAGGCAGATGGTGGAAGAGAGAGTCAACCTAGCTGATGCCTGTGTGACTCTGGAACAAAAGCAAAAGTTGAAACAAGTTTTCTTGGATTTCCAAGATCTCTTTGCGGTAGACTCATATGACTGTGGTCGCACTGACATCCACACAACAACAATCCCCACGGACCCTGGCATGACTCCTGTGTTTGTGAAGCAATATCGCTTGCCTCTCGCATCAATGGAGTCCCTTACTGAAATAATTAAGAACCTTGAGTCCCGGGGAATAATCCGTCCAGTCCACAGCACCTTCAATAATCCGGTGCTGGGAATATTGAAGCCAAACGGCCAGTGGAGACTCTGTGCTGACCTTAGGGAGCTCAACAAACGGGTCCATACTTCCCGATGGCCTCTGCCCTACATTGACCAAGGGCTGGCCCAGATCCAGGGGTCACAGGTATTCACTGCAATAGACCTGACCAATGGATACTGGACCGTGCCGGTCAGTAGGGAGGACCAATACAAGCTGGCTTTTACCTTTGGGGGCCAGCAGTATACATGGACCCGGACTCCCTTCGGATACCTCAACTCCGGCAATGAATTCAACATTTTCCTACATAAGGCCATGCCCGACCTGGGTGCGAGGGGTAACCTGGCTTATGTAGATGATGTCCTCATCAAAAGTTCATCTGTGGAGGAACACATAGCGGGGATCCGTTATGTTCTGACGCAGTTGAGGGCCGCCGGAGCAAAACTTTCCTTTCAGAAAGCACAGTGGTGTAGAACCCGTGTTAATTTCTTGGGGCATGAGATTACTCCTCAGGGTCTCTGTCCCCAGGAAAAGAAAGTGGAAGCACTTCAGAAACTGAAAGACCCCACAACTCTGCGAGAACTAAGGAGCCTCCTTGGACTGACTAATTACAGCAGAAAGTTCTTTGAGGGCTACGCAGAGATTACCAGACCCCTGATTCATCTCCTGAAGGGGGGGTCAAGTGGGAATGGGGTCCAGAACAATCCGAGGCAGTAAGACAACTCAAAAGAAGCCTCTCACAAGCGCCTTGCCTAGCTTACCCTGTCAGAAACAAGGAGTTCTTCCTGGAGACGGGGTTCTCTAATATGTGCTTGACGGCAGTATATATAAAGTAATCTCCTATGCGAGCAAAACTTTATCCTCTGTGGAGGAAAAATTCAACGATTGTGAGAAGGCACTCCTGGCAACGGTGTGGGCATTGAAGAATTACCGCCCGTTTATCCAGGGGGAACACATCATAGTGGAGACTCCACACCAGCCTCTGCAATATCTCCAAAGTGACAGAATCCGGGCCGGAAATGTGAGTAATTCCCGAATTACTTCCTGGATTCTGTCAATGCAAGGCTTTCCTGTGGAGGTCGGATATGGCCAAAACAAGAAGAGTCACCTCGCGCAAGGTCTGGCTGACTTGCATGATTGTGCCAGAGAAAACTGTCTCGAGGACGAAACTCTAAAAGTCAAGGACAACACGGAGGCATACCTTAATTCCCCACACAAAGTCTTTGAAGAAGACAAGTGTGAGGGAATGCCCACTGTGTATGTGGATGGATGCTCTTACCATGTTGACAACAACGGGGAGAAAGAACTGGTGGCCGGCGTAGGGAATGCATGGGTGAATGAGTCCCCAGAACCCTCCGCTGGATACAAAATTGGTCCCCGAAGTAGTCAGGTGGCAGAATTGATGGCTGTGCATCAGGCCATCCTCACTGCTGTCCAGCATCAACTCCGCGAACTGGTCATAATCACAGATTCGGATTATGTACGGAACGGGTTCGTGGAGCACCTGGTTAATTGGAAAACCAGAGGCATGTTATGTGCTAATAACAAACCCTTGAAACATGGGAAGTTGATCCAAAACATTGATGATCTGGTCACCTCGAATGAGATGACCATCTATTGGAAAAAGATCAAGGGTCATTCCAAAGTAGAGGGAACAGACAAAACTGGAAATGACTTAGCTGATCAGCTGGCCAAAACCGGGGCCATCTAAGGGGATCTAATTGAGATTGAGTCCCTGTTGGGGGAAATCCAGGTCACTGCTATCACTAGGTCCCAGACAAATGCTCACAACGACCTTTCAATTGCACAATGGAGTAAGGAGACCCCTGATGCTGATTTGATTACCGCTCAGAAGGGGGATCCAATAATTGGTAAATTTTACCAGCACATTGAGGACCCTGAGAACTTTCCCCTGATGAATACCGATTACATTGGGAAAGAGGACCTAAGAGTGTTGATGAAATGTCCAAAAATGTTCCGAATCCAAGACGGTTTGCTGGTAAGGGAATCCAAAGCTGGCCACGATCAGTGGGTGGTTCCTACCTCATTCCGAAGCCTGATGTTAAGTCACGCCCATGATGCGGCCACCGCCGGTCATAGGGGGTTTCACACAACATTGGAAATCTCAAGAGAGGTTGCATACTGGCCACACATGGGGCAGGACCTCGACCAATACTTGAAGGGGTGTCTTGTGTGTGCACAATTTCAGCCATCGTCCCTCACACACCGCGCGCCTCTCCAAAAGAGGGGGATGACCCCGCCATGGTCAGATTTACAAATCGACTTTGTAGGCCCCGTGATTCGCTCTGCTAGGGGGAATAAGTACATGTTGACTGTGACATGCTTGTTTACCAAGTGGGTGGAATGTCTCCCAGCCCCAAATTGCAAGGCAGAAACCGCAGCTGCCTTGATGATTAACCACATTGTTTCCCGTTTTGGTCTACCTCAAAGGATTGAGTCAGGCAGGGGTAGCCACTTCACCAGTGAAGTAATGACAAAGATGTGGGAGATACTGGGGGTCAAGAGAAAGCTACACATTGCTTACAGGCCAGCTTCTTCTGGGGCAGTAGAGAGATATAACCGGACAATTGTGAGCATATTAAAGAAGTTTGTGGCAGATTCTGGGCCAAGTTGGGATATCCGATTACCTCTGGTCCTAATGGCCATCAGATCTACCCCTTCATCTGCAACCAAAATGTCACCATTTGAGTTGATGACTGGGCGCAAGATGGTGCTTCCTCAGCATTTGCTCTACAGGACCCAAGAGCAGACACTAATAAATGCCTCCACAACTCATGAGTTTGTGGAGAATTTAAGGAAACACCTTCAACATGCTTTTGCTTATGCTCAGTGGAATCTAGAAAGATCAGCTGATAGCATGAAGACCCATTATGACCTGAAAACTTCCAGGAAGGAATATCAGGTGGGAGACCGGGTCTATCTATACAACTTCCAAAGGAACCAGGCCAAGCAGCGCAAATTTTTGCCTACATGGAAGGGACCCTTTGAGATCATCGACAAGATCTCCCCTGTGGCCTACAAAATCCACATCCCCAAAGGTCCTTTGGCAGCGGGGGAAGACAAGTGGGTCCACATAAACCAGTTGAAGTGTTGCCAGCCCAGGCACGCTCTGCAACAACTGGAGGAATCCTCTGGAATCCTAGCGGGTACTGTCTCAGACTAACTCAGTTCCAATCATAAAACATACCACATCTAGTCTCTAAAATATTGTGATTTGCATGAAACTGTCTCTTAGTTATACTGTTTTTTTTTTTCTTCAAAATAAGAATGTAATGTTTCGTTATGATGAAATTTATATGCCACCCCACTATATCAATGGTGGGGAAGAAATGTCCATGAATAGGTATTGCCGCTCTTCCTTTGTCGTCCTAGGAGAAAGAAAACCTGGAGACGGGACAAGGAGGATGATCCGGAGACCGGGAGCCGAGACGCAAGGGGCCCGGGGTACCGCCCAATCTTCCCATCAGGACCGGCGAGGAGAACTGATCGATCTGACCGGATGGAGAGGAAGATGGTGAACTGTGCCATCTACAGAATTGGAAGAAGATAATGTGGACATACCAGCGCCAGGGTTCAAAACCTCCCTTGCAACCGACTCCCCCTTGACTCAAGTCAAAGCGCAGTCGGGCGGGGGGGTTTGTGGAGGGTTTTGACCCATGTGGAATCATTAGACGGGGTAAATGTGGGGATTAAGCTGTCGCTGCCCATCATTTTACCCCAGAACAAAAATAAATCATTGGAGTGGGTAAAGATGGGGATGCGCTGTCGCCGCCCATCATTTCATCCCAGAATCCTGGAGAGCTGCGCAGTTGTGCGCACACCAAAATGGTTACCTAACTTGCCACCCACCAGTGTAAAGAAAGGTCTTTGTTAACAAAATCCACTGTTACTGATGTCAAAAAGTTGCTGAAATCGTGACTCATTGGACCACTTTAAAGATTCAACCTTTTTGTGGGGTTCCACATAACCATCTTACTGTAAGGAGCCCCATCAAAACAATGTTAAGCAAGGATTTACTACCATGTAAGAACCATTCCTATTTAGAATGCATTAATCCAAGAAAGATCCCAAAATTGCATGCAGTACCAACAAAATCCTCAAGGCGGCGCTGGCGGTCTAAACTCTGACAGGAGAGCTGTCTTGCAAAACTGTCTAGTGCAAAGAAAGGGGTCTTATTTCATCAAAAGTTCAAAGGGGTTGCCTGTCCTGAGAACTCTTGACACTTCAGAACTCAACACAAGAAGCCAGGAAATCACAGGGTTCTGTTAATTAAATGCAAAGTGGCTCCCTAGCCTCCTGATGTCAGCTTCCCAGAGACCACACAATGGCCCCTCTCCTCTGAAAGGAATATGTTGATTTTTACTGTTTTACTGTCAACAAAGGCCTGCCTGCCAGAAGACATGTGACTGACCCACCCAAGTCTTGGAGGCGGACTCCAACACTCTGAGGACTGAATTGAAAGTAAAATATATATTTTACAAAAACACTGATAACTCTTTGTAATCAAATGACAGAAATGTATAACTTTGAGAGACTTAATTTAAAAAATGTACCTTTAATTCAAGCCCAAACTCCAAATTGTGGGATATTCTGGGACAAAACCCTGCTGTTTATTAATATTAAAGACTCCCTGTTTCAGCTAGACAAACGAAAATGCATTGGTATGTGGGTAGATATGTGAGGAACAGTTGTATAAAATTTAATGAAGATCCAATGTTGTTTAGCACATTAAAAAGTGCTAAAAGTTGCCATTTTTGAATGCAAGCTCTTAGAAACAGCAGATTTGGGACAGAGTATACCTCATGTGATATGTGACATGGGTATGTAATTTCAAACAACTGTGTAACTGTGAAATATGTATGTTGATCATATATAGATTTGGGTGCACAGATGACAGGGGAGTTTTTTCAAGAGATCGTAAATGGCTGACATCACTCTGACACAACTTAGCTCCCCCAATCAGGGGAGAAATGAAAGCTGGACCAATGACAAGTGAGAGGGGCAAGTTTAGTTATGACCAACACACACACCCACTTGCAGAACATATAAATGGACCACTGAAACTTAGGTAGAGAGATTCATTTCCATCTGCAGCGGGACGCTCTGCCGGAAAAATCCATACTTACCTCCATCAACCTTCAAGGAGCCAACACTTAGACTCCAAGATAAACAGAGACTACAGAACCTTAACCAAAAAGGCCACTGCCAGCAAGAGTATTTGTCAACAGGCCTGAAAATCTTTTTGCAACTGAACTCTTCAGACAGCCGGCTGACGCCGTCTGAATTTTGCCAAGAACTTTTGCAAGAACCCGGTGACAGAAATATCCAAAGAGAAGGCAGGACCCGACCCAGAGAACCGGTGCCTAGCAGAGACCAGGCCATTGTATCCAGAGTGCTGACCCCGATGCTGTGAGCAGTTCCAGAGGCCAGGTGCTGTGAGCGGAACTCGGGAAGACCTGACCAGACTGAAGTCCGTGACCAAGTCGCTTTCCGGTTCAAAATCTCTTGTGAGTACTCAGCAAAACTCAGAACACATCTCTTAGTTAAAATCATATAATTCAATCCATTTTTAATCTAAGTAGAACTGCAGCTTAGCAATTGTGTTATTCTGCCATCATTTTTAAAGCTGAAAAAGTGTTGCGTTTAAAATTTGCAAAACCAAAAACGACCTTCACTAAATCGCTCATATCTCCGCGACCGTTTGCAGTAACTTTCATCTGAAAGCTTAAAATCTTAGCTTTTAATCGCACCAAGAACCACATTCCTACCCCTTATAGTTTTACCGCAATCGCGGAACACGCATTCGCGAATTTTGCCGCGATTTGCAAATTTCTTCACGTGTAAAAATCTGCTGCTGCTTGCCTTCCATTTGCCAGAAATTCGTTTAACCTGCTAGTTACTCCTAGATACTTGCTAAAGTGAGCCTGGACTAATAATAACTTGATTTCACTCACCCTGAACCTCCTAGAGGGAATTAAAAGCATTTAAGCATATTTTTTTCTACATTGCCAGCACATTTAAAAGCATTTGGGCCTGTGTTTTCAACGTCTGTAGTCTAAGTTGCTGGGTGAACTGAATCACATTTAATTGCATTTCTGAGAACTGTGTGCCTTCCTTCCATTTCCTTGCATTGCATAAAAGGGGGCGGTGAATTGTACAAGAAAGTGATTACATTGTTTTTGCTGAAATCCTATCAAGTTATTTTCTGTACTGCATTTCATTCCACATTGCATCCATTTGAAACCATAAAAGTATTGTTGCTATCTTATCCATTTCATGTCAACTCCTTAGTGATTATCAAGAAGTGTGCTAATGCCAGATTCTCCGTTGTTAATCTTTATCATACCAGATTAAGTGTGATATCCAATTATTAATTTATTATAAAGCGTGATATAATATATATTGTTTAAGTTATCAAATAAACCTTTAAACTTGCAAAACAGAACTACTTCTTGGCTCAGTGGGGTCAGGAGGATTCCAAGAGAGGGGTGTTATATAGGGGTAGTCATCCAGAACGCATGAACTGGACATAAAGTTATATCAATAAGGGTTTTCATTCAGTATTATAGACTAGGCGTTGACTTAGCTGTAGTGTTGAATTGAATCCTCTTACACCTCAAAATAATTAAAAGTGCGACACACGTGAGACAGAGAGCTACGGACATGAGTGATGTTCATGGGACCTATGGGAGTGGTGCGCATGTGTGTAGATGTTCTACGGACAGTACGGACAGGTATAATGTCCTTAGGACACTTTCATTTTGGTTAATTCCATACGTTATGGACACTGAGTGTGTTCTAAGAACAGTTTCATGTTGCTTGCGGACAGTACAGACAGGTAGAGAGTCCTTAGGACACCTCCATTTTGGTTAATTGTGTATATTCCGGACACCGTGTGTGTTCTAAGAACAGTTCCATCTTGCTTGCGGACAGTACGGACAAGTATAATGTCCTTAGGACACCTCCATTTTGATTAATTGCAGACATTCAGGACACTGAGAGTGTTCTAAGAACAGTTCCATCTTGCTTGCGGACAGTCCAGACAGGTATAATGTCCTTAGGACACCTCCATTTTGGTTAACTGTGGACATTACGGACACCCACGCTGTCTGCGGCACCCTAGCTGCCTTTGACAAACAATAAGACACAAAGGACTGAATTAAAACACACATCATATTTTTTTTATTATATACAGATATAACATTTATGAAAGAGGGGGCGAAGCAGAAACTGACACAAATAGAGGGGAATTGGGGGATTGGAGAGGATGGATGGGAGGGGATGAAGGGATGGTAGTCTCAACATAACATTTTACTTGGTGGGGAGGGTTTGGGGATAGTTGACTGGGAGATGGAGAGGGGGAACAGGTGCATGTGGGACAATGATATTTAATTTTTTCTTGAATGTGGTCCTCCACAAAATGCTTTAAAAGATTGACATTTTCCATAAGCATATCCATTTTTGTTCCATGCACTGCAGAGAATTTTGTAATGTCTCTTTTGCTATATTATTTTCAATGTTTGTATGGTCTGTTAAAAAAAATATATATATGTTAAGTACACATAAAGTAATGATTATTAATTTGCTTATATAGAGAAGTATCTACCATTAGTATCACTGTCTTCAGTCATTTCCTCACGTCAGAAATTTTCTTCAAGCCATTCCAAAGTACTGGACTTTTCTGTGTAAATAAAAATATATTACTTTTAGTGTACCTAATACAGAAAGTTTAGAAATGTATAAGGAAAATGAAGTTTACTTACTAGTTTCTGGTAAGTTTTGTTGTTACTGTTGTGTAGGTCTGCTGTTGCTCCTTGCTGTGCAGTTTCTGTGAGGTAATTATGTTGGAGGCATATCTTTTTTGTTTTGGTACATTCCATTTTAAGTACATATGGTATTTAAATGGACGGTTGATGTTTTACATATATAGGTTCCACTTTTTATTTATTATTGCATATAGGCCCTGATTCATGGATTATTTGCGCCGAAAAAAACGGGATTTGTGCGCCATTCTGCCCGCAAATCCCTGTTTAACAAATGGGGATTTTTCAGGCAGAAAGGTGCACAAATCCCGTTTTTTTCAGCGCAAATAATCCATGAATGAGGACCATAATGTGTTTATGTGCTGTTTTTGAACCTGTTCAGTGTTTATATGGCATGATAAAACAATTTAAGATACCCCTTGAGTTTTAGGGTAGTTTTGATGTTGTCCGCGTCCGTCCGCGGACATACGCACAGTCCGTGGACATCAAAATCACTTGCACGGGCTTCAGTATATTCTATGTTACATGTATATAAAATTCACACTATGAATATGTATATTCAGTAAAAAAAAAATTGATAAAGGGAGGTTATGGTTAAGTTGCACTATTAAAAACCTATGAAATTCAGTAAAATAAACTTTGTTAAAGGGACATTATGGTTAAGTTGCGATACTAAAAACCTATGTCATCAATGACATTTGTGATGTCATCTTTGACACTTTACCGTTGGAAATATGTCAGTTAAAAAATAATATACAATAACATTATTTTGTATAACACCACTCATTGCGTGGATTGCTAATGATTGGGGATTTACATATATCCTCTGTAGATCAATAACAATATTAAGATGCCTAGTTGTACTTTCATTGAGTGCTTTGCTTAGGTTATATATGGTAAAATCTGCAGTTGAAGTTCTAAAATAAAGCTATAAATTATGCAGCACCAATCAAATATGTTCCACCCATCCTGGATGTATTTGTTTCCTTTGCAGGACTTTGGAGATGACGGGTCCTTGTATATTACGAAGGTTACCACAACTCACATGGGGAATTACAGCTGCTTTGCCGACGGCTATGAACATCTTTATCAGACGCATATCGTCCAAGTGAATGGTAAGGAAAGCTGTTATAATTACAGCATTCGGTACTCGTTCTGTGAAGTGCTCATTGCTGTGTCTCTGATGTTGTATGTTTGATCTCTGAAGGAGTCTTCGCAAAGAAAAGCCCACTTGCTCATATACACTAGCTCAATCTCCATGAGTGTGCATTTCACAGCCTCTCTTTAAAATGCAGCATGAAAAGAGGTACAGAGTATTGTTCATGTTTGTTCTTGGTCAAGTATTTAGTGACTGCCGTATAATGCATCTTTATGCCACTTTTTAAGTTCAACAATGACTATGTAACCGTGGATGTGCTTTAAAAAAGCAACAAAAAAAACATGTTATTTATCGAGTACAACAAAAAACATACCAGCTTTATAAAACACGTACTGGCTGTACTCGCACATCATAGGATAATGCATACGTGGGCAGCGCCTCATTGCCCGGGGTCTGTTTATAAAGACGCTAAAGTTGTTGTTGGCAGCTGCGTGACCGGAGTGAAACCAACATGCACTTTGTGAGAGATGGATGGCGGGAATGTTTTTTTGCAAAAGCAGATATTAACACAATGAAACAAATGCATGTAATTGTATCAAGATTGTAAACTGTCTATTTTCAAAATTGTACACTGTTCTAACGATTTCTAACGATTACTCCAAATGCATTTTTTTGTCATAATAAGAATGTTGCACTTAAAATAAGCATGTTGCACTTGTCTAACTGAGCAGAGCAGATTATAGCAAAACTAGCAAAACCATATAAACGAATTTGTGATGGAAGAGTACCATTCGAAAATCGACAGTCTGACACTCATTGAAATACACGTACAGGAAAGGGAAAGTGAACAGATACCATTACTAAGGGTTCCAACCTGTTTTGCATAAAATCAAGGAGCATTTTGGGAGCATAATAATGACCACATATCGTTATGTTTAACAAATATGTCAGTGATACAAGGGTTGTATTCTTGAATTTCTAAGTACTTAAAGCACACTTGGCTTAGTGCTCATTGTATTTTATAACACGTAGCCTAAAATTAAAATGGTTGTAACATTCAAACATGTCATGTTATATGGACAACCTTAGGGTTAAGATGTGAGTATAGAGTGGCTGTGACATCAGCCACTCTGTTGGAGTTCAATGGCTGTCCAGAGATAAATGGTGGTTTCACTAACTACACCAATTTTTTGAAAACGTTCCATCTCTTTAAATTACAACAAACTATGGTGAATATCCTACATGAAAAATACATTTTCTAAGTCAAGCTCTTAAACCAGGAGGAAGATACATTTGGCACGGAGGATAGTTAAGGCAACATGTGTGTCTTGGAAGTAGAGCAGCACAGAGTGTTATGGGGTAAAATCCCAGTCTCATGCTTAGAGGTGATCCCCGGCATGAAGGGCCATATAAAAGTTCCATTTATTTTTAATGACACTTGCAACAACACTAGGAATACAGTTCCATTTATTTTTAATGACACTTGCAACAACCCTAGGAATACAAGCCAAATCTATCCATCCAAGCAAAAGAAATACATCACTTCCAAAATAATCAAATATGTATTTAAATGCAGAGAACTACTTGTAAAAGAAATAGTTGGCACTCACTCCACACCTCTTTCTCAGTGTACCAAAATATTATGCGCTTACTCTCATCTAAATTCCCATGTACACCATCGTTCTGTGAGCCTAACTTAGGACATAGAAGAAACTATTTGCACCCCCCATCTAACTTGAGTAAATTCCAATCAAGTTACATCAGAGATGTGTGTCAATAATTGCCCCTGACACCACCCCCGATAAACCCACAAAGCAACTTACTCTCCGCAGCATCCTCCAATTTCAGATACCCCCCTTGTGAAGGACAGCCCCACATTCAGATTTATCTCAATAAAACAGCGTGTCATTGTTGTGCTGCAGATACATCAAACTAATTGCCCAACACAAGTGATATTACCAGTTCTTAACTAAACATGCAGTTATGGCAGTCCCAAGTGAGAGGGATTATGCCAACAGCTCAAACATGAGTAACAACAATCAACAACACACACGCGCACACACACACAACTCTATTACTCCAATGAAACTGAAGCCACACGTCAAAGCAGCTGACTCATCTTCAGTTGTACAATGACCGGTGGACATGTCCTCAAAAAACCCACCCAGAGGAAGCACAACTATGTGTCTGGGACACAATGCAGAATTCCCCAATCTGCCAGGACACCATACAAACATCAGCTAGAGGGCTGCCTTCTGGGAGAAGGTCACTCAGTAGGCGAAGTATATGTGCTTTGAGGACTGGCAAGTTGACAATATCTGCAAACATAATGAAATGGCATGTGTGGTGAGGTGTATTAGATCCTCACTACAGAAGAGCATATTGGCCCCGCTGCCAGCACTCTAGAGATGTTTCCACCCCAGGTAGCAGGACACCTTGCCCATCATGAATGTAGAATCAAAAATGGGGAGACAAAGCACGGATCACAGTAATCACCTCAGGGGAAAAATCAACAGAATGCAGCACCATGTTCCATGAAATCACACAGGCCACTATGCATGTACACACATTTCACAACAATGAACATAAATGCACTTTTCTCACAAATAGGGGAGTTGTGGAGGATATTGGCATGTGCACCAGAGACGCCCGATCGCAGCTGCCTGGGATCAAAGGTCAAACATCCAGAAAAGCTGACAGCAGGAATGTTTTTCAATGGTACCTCTTGTCCTTATCCCTCTGCTCACAAAACATGCAATCAGCGAGCCCTTCAAAAAGTGTGTAGGACAAACAACATGCAAATGACCCTATAAACATTGTGAAGGTGTATTCCAGTTACTTGAGTGAAGCATCAATCTTTGTGCATGTCACAAGAACACGTAGGGCACTCAGTGACCTGACACTACCACAGATGCAAAGTGGGACTGACAAAGGAGACCATATATCCTGTCTGGGAAAAGTGGAGCAGAGCGAGCATTCCCTGAATTACCTGCTCACAGCGGGTGAGAACCCCTTCTAATCATGCTGTCACATAAAGCATTTTTTATAGTGGGGGTCAAATGTTGGCTAAGCAAAGGAAACATTGCAAAATCAAGAAGGCAGCTGCATGACCTATCCATGCACTGTTATGTCCATCATTCAGTCACACAATGTGGCAACCATCACTCACCCACCTGCCTGAATGCTGCACATCAAATCCTTACCAGTATTACCACTGATACAGAATGCCCTCTTTCCAACTCTTCACTGTTCTGCTGAAATGTGTCATTCTATTATTGATCAAGAACATGAAGTCAAGTCAATTGTCAAAAATGGCTTCCACCATCTAGGCTCTTTCCTATTTGTTATGCTATACCTCCTGTTCACACTGAGCACTGACCATCATCTTCCAGATTCTTTGAAGAATGGATTATGCAAACAGAATTTACTTGGGTATTCCAGCATTCCTCCCAAAAATGCTTTAATGGATCCAAAATACAGCATCTAGACTACTACCCAAACGTAAAAGTAGGTAATACATCACACTGGCACTCCATTGGCTAATAATATGAAATAAATCTTGTTAATGGGCTTCTGCATATCCCACAGAGCACTTAAAAACCACTTAAAGATTAAGGAGCAGAATTTCTCCAAAACAAAATCTCACTCTGCCATCCAACCAAAGATCTAAAATCGAGAAATTACTTACTATTAGAAACCAAAAGATTTTGCAGAAAACTCACGGCGGCTCCGCATTTTTCACCATTCTGCCAAACACTGTAATGCACTACAAAGGGAAATCTGCACCCCACAGGACCACCCAAATTCAGGAAAAGTCTAACAGCGTGTCCCTTGAATACTTAACAGACAGACATTTTAACCTACACCCATCAAGCAGCGGAAACAACACTTCTCAATAGTTCGACTTTCATGCAGAAGCAGAGTCTTACCAGCTACAGACTGTCTGCCTGGAACATAATGCATGACACCCAGGAAACTATAATGACCAGAAGACACCACCAAATCCCAAAGGAATCCATTCCCTATCTCTTGCAATATAACACTCAAAACAGGACTTCATTCATCTGCTGCTAAAGTCAAACACCTCTCACCATAATGCAGACAATAGCAAGGCTGATCTCTGTCAATTTTACTCAACACACACACAAATACAAACCAGCCACTCACACACAGCTATTTAAAAGAAGCTCCACCAAATTGATAACGTACAAACTCTAACTCCAACTAACATACTAAGCCCCTGGCCAATGCACGTCCAAACTATAAGTAGAAGGCCACCCCTCTGAAAACAAGCCCTCAATACTTCCTACATTTCACACCTAGAATGCTTACACGTATACAGAGTTCAGGGTACTTCCCAATTGAAACCTCAACATAAAACATAGCAATTGTGCATATCCGTCTCCTCCCAACTAACACAATCCACCCACTCTCTTCCAGATCCACTTGAGCATGAGATGCCCATGCAAAGTGCAGTGGCATATGATACAAATCCGAATAACATAACATAACATAACATAACATAACAAGAGTGGTCCATCTGGCCCACACACTGGCCCCTTCTCCTGTGTACTCTCATACATACCTGCACCCACAATACGTTCCATGAACACAAACCATTGTTTGCAAGCACACACAGCAATACATGTCTCACCTTCAGCGCTTGCTCACAGCCTCCAGCCCATTTGCCCTGAATCTCGATCATAGTTAACACTTACACCACCCTCACCCTTCTATATCCACCTATCCCACAGACACAATTTCCTATCATCCAAATCCATTGTCTGCATAAGAAAATAACTGTTCACAATCCAACTCATACTTTCCCTCCCTTGTCAGTTATCATGTGCCTACTCAGAAGGGGGCTACCCTCCCCTTTTAGTTTTTGACCCAAATAATGCCTGAAGAAACGGCACAGTGAGGGATGGTGAAGAGCGGTCCATGGCTAAACTGTGCCACGTCTGCTCAGGTGAGCGATGCAATTGGAAACACTGTGGGAAGGCCACATCATATGGGAGTGCGAACAGTGAAACTGAAAATGGCAGATGCTCCCGGATGGCATAAAGATACGGTCTGGTGCAGGATCTAATGGAGCACATATGAGTCCCACTGAACCTGGGACACTGGGAGTGTACCCAGTCCCCTCTTTTGCTGAGTGACCACTATGGACGGATCGGGCACGAGAGGAGTCGATGCTGCCTCCCTCCCCCATGTGGTGAGTTGCGAGTCAGAAGAGTGCAGCAGAACCGCACAGAGAGGAGCTGGTTGGAGGAGCCTTGTTAGGAACAACTGCTGTATTGAGAACTGGCACAGTTATACCAAGTCAAGATGCGGGGGGCTGAAGCCCTGGAAGATATGTGCGAGGGATGGTGATCCTGAGGTGTTGAGCACAAGTCTTTGGGGCCTGAGGCTCTCAGCCCATATTTGCCTTGCTGCCCAGACCCACAGGGATCCGAACTAAGAGGCGCTCACCCAAAAAGGGTCAAACAGCTGTGATCAACCTGAAATCATTAGAGAGCCTTGCAGGAAGTGGCTGAATTCCAGGTCATTAGAAACTGAGGAGTGGGCACAGGAGGTGACACAGGAGAAGTACTGGCCTTAGGGAACTGGAGGAGAGTCTGTGGGACACTGAACAAGAGAATCCCAGTAGAGACCCGCTAATAAAAGGATGTGGTTTGTTCCGTCCTTCCAGATAACCCTGACACAAGCAGGCAGACATCCCGAAGGCCCACCTAGTAAGTCTCCTGACTATGCCTTTTCAGGTCAAGAAGGGCCTGGAGACCCACAGATTTACATTGCTAACTATGATCCATCCCCCGGACTAATTCCTAGACTGCACCACTGCTACTGGCCCAAAGGCCACCCACTGTCTATGCAGTCATACAAGTGAGTTTGGCTGACCTCCATAACTAACTGAGGCATCATCTGTGCTTCTCACCTCCTCCATCCATTCCAAACTAACTTTATTCTTTTCACTGCATTTATTACTCTCACTTGTTTACATTTCATGTGCACCATCCGCATAACATTCTTTGCTGCTTTCCTTACAGTCGAATTTGAGGTGTGCTTCAAGCACCAATTTGGGTTTTTAGCATTACGTGTGCACCATCTGCAAAGCATGTTTGCTACCTTCCTTAAGGTCGAATTTGGTGTGTGCTTCAAAAACCCAGTATGGGTGTTTAGCATTACATGTGCACCATCTGCATAGCATTGTTTTTACTGCCTTCCTTAAAGTCAAATTTGTGGTGTGCCTCAAAAACCGAATTTGGGGTTTTAGCATTACATGTGCACCACCTGCATAGCATTGTTTGCCGACTCCATTTTTATAATTCATTAATATGTGTGTATAGTAACAACTCTGTGCCACTCATCGAATTTAATTATATTCCTGCTGGGTCTCACGTATTCTCTCCTACTCCATCTACTAGGCCCTCTAGAGAATTTAGCCAGAACTGTACAGTGCTACCACTCCTCCCTCATTCTTTGGCTATAACCTCTGCCCTCCTATGGAACTCCCCGTCTCTACTTTATTCTCTAACTGCTATATCTCCTATACCTCATCTCTCTCCAAGTCCGGCAGGAAAAAGCACATGAAAGACAACCTGAGGTTTACCCTGGACTTCCCATTGCAGACACCTATTTCAGTATTTTCTCTAGACAGGTTTTCAATGATATCCACTTCTCTGTCCCATCTCCTAACCTCCGGACTCCCCTTCTCCTATCCACTCTCTCTCCCTCTTCACACTCCACTTTTAACAGTGGCACCAAGTGGGAAATCCTATTTGCTGGTTTTGCATCCTCTTGTTGCTTTGTTAATGTTTATCACATTAGCACCATTCTGGTTCAGGGCTACAACCCAACCTCCTTCTCCTTGACCACATCTTGCCTTTTCTCTTTAACTTCCTTCCTTCGGCTGCATCTCTCCCTTCTACTCGCACACTCACTCCTCTGAATGGTGTACCACGCACTTGTACCACACCTCAGAAAACCATCAAAAGTGCTGACCACCTCCACCTGGTGACTCTTAACGGCCGCTCAACAAACACTCCTCTGACATCTTTCTCCTTCTTGAAGACATCGACCTTGACATTCTTGCTCTTACCGAGACTTGCACCAACTTCATTCACTAACACCCGCCCGATGAAACAAGTGACTGCGGCTGCCTTTGCCTCCACCTTCACCCCCACCTCATCTGTCCACCTCTGACTCTACCCTCACCAACCTCCATCTTTCCATCAACCACACTGTTGACATTCTTGCTCCAGTCATGAGGATCCATCTGAAACTTGTCTCTAAGCATAACACCTGGTATGACACTGAACTTGGAGCACTGAAACAAAATTGCAGTGTAACAGAACGGAAGTGGCAATCCTCAGTCTCATCCTCTGACAAACTGGCCTGCCGCCTACTCCAAAGGCAATACAGACTCACCATCCGTGCAAAGAAAAAAGCCCACATTCAGGCACGGTTATCTGGCGCATCCAGTAACACGGCTGAACTTTTCAAAATCGGCAGAGAACTAGCCAATGCCCTGCAGTCTCCTCCTCCCCAGGCCTTCTGCAATGCACTGGCCTCACACTCTGCCACCAAAACGCAGGGTATTCTGACCACCCTCTGGACACTCCCTCACAACATCTCCCTCCTCCTTCCTCCTTTTCTTCCTTCTCTCCTGTCACACCTGAAGAAGTTACCAGAGTTAACTGCTCCATGAAGGTCTCTTCTAAACAGGTCTCCCCTTGCTCATCCAGGTCCATCAGTGATAACATTGTCTCTTTTGCCCCTGTTCTCGCTGATTTCTGTAAACTGTCTTTGTAATTGGACCTTTCCCCTCCCCCTTAGCACTCCTTCGTGCACCCACTCCTGAAAAGAAAAATATCCTCTGACCCTAACTACCCTGCCAGCTACCACCCTATCTATATCACACCCTTCCTGGGGAAGCTATTTGAGAAGCTGGCCTTGCCCCAACTTAACTCTCACACTGAACTTTTTGGTGGCCTCCACATCCATCAATCTGGATTCTGAACATCCAGAGGCATGGAAACTGGGTTTATGAACACCTGTGAAGAACTACTTGCATCCCTTGACTCCAACTCCCCAGCTGTCCTTATCCTTCTCAATCTCTCCTCTGCATTTGACACACTAAACCATTCCATCCTCATACAAAGGCTCCACAATAGACTTGTTGTCTTGTTGAATGGGCACTGGATTGGCTGTCCTCTTTCCTCACTAACCACTCTTCCCAAGTCATCCTTAACCCTTTCTCCTCTCCTACTTCCATCTCCATCTGTGGTGTCCTCCAGGGCTCTATACTCTCCCCTGGCTCTTTAACATCCACTTTGCTCTCCTTGCATGCCTCATCTCCTCTTTCTCAACTTCCAGTGTTATGCAGATGACACACATCCCTTCTTCAAACTCCATGCTGACCCTCTTTCACCCTCCATCATCCCTGACTGCCTATCTGCAATCCAGTCCTGTTGCGCCTCCTATGATCTCTGCCTCAATGCCTGTAAAACTGAAATCCTTCCCACTGGGACCCCTGATCCCTCCTTCTTCCCTTCACGTGGGCCTTCCTCCTTGGGCTCTCCCCCTCTGCCTTCAACTGATGCCAGGAACCTTGGAGTCACCTTTCACTCCTCTCTTTTTCCTACCCCCCTCACACTCAGGACATTGCCAAGAACTCCAACTATCAGCTCTTTCTTCTTAAAGGAATTCTATCTTATCTCACTTTCCCTCAGAGGCTCAATGTGACTTAAGCCGTGGTGCTCTCTAAACTTGGATACTGTAACTGCCTTCTCCTGAATCTTCCTTCGTCGACTTTGTGACCCCTGCTGCTTATCCAGAATAGGGCAGCAAGACTTATCCCTGGCCTTAAGCTCAGGGACAACGTCTATCCTGCACTAAAAAGTCTTTACTGGCTTCCTGTTGCTGCATGGATTAAATTCAAATAACTCTGCATCATCTTCAAGGCTGTCTGGGCCCGGGGACCGCACTATCTTCAGCTTTATTTCACTAAACACTCTCCTTCTAGAGCACTTCGATCCTCTGGCACCAATTCTTTGTGTGTAAAGCATTTTGCTAAAGAGAGGGCAGGGGGTTGCTTACTCTCCTCTGATGGCTCCCTCCTTTGGAACAGTCTTGCCCTACCCCTGCACATTGAGAGGGATCTCCTTAAATACCAGAAGCTCCTTAAGACTTCCCTCTTTTCATGCTCCTCCCCTCCCTCTCTCCTCTGCTAATCCCACAGTTGCTGAATCAGTGTGCTTGGCCCTTATGCATCTTCGGGGCCTTGACCTCCCACACCAATTCTTCCCTGCTCCTGTCTGTCCACAGCACTTTTCATCTGCACTTCCTCCGCTCTGGAGACTCACACTTACCCCCTCTTCCCTCTACCTTTCCTCACTTGCACGTCCTGAATAGTCAAAAGGCATAGTAGGTCCTTCTCCCTCCCTCTTCCTCCTCTGCTCTTAAATATTGTGTTGTAATTGTTGTAAAGCATTTCCCACTCTCCCTCACTCCCTGCCCTGTGGGTGCTTTGAAACAGTATATTCTTATTGTATAAGTGCCTAACAAGCAAATAAATAAATAAATAAATAAATAAATAAATAAGCACTGACAGTCACTGGGGCAGGGCCGTTGGGTAGCATAACATACCACTTCATGTACCTTTATGTGTAGACCACAACTTCCAGTACAAGACCCAACTTCTGTGCCCCCTTGAATCAAGTGCCATTGATGCTCTCTTTTGCATAGTTCAAACTTTGATAAAGAAGTATGCAAATGTGCTACATGAATTGGAAAAATCTGCTTTTACTTACTTGCCACAGTGACACGTGACCAATCACCTGATTTCCTTCGCCCTGATAACACTGAGGCTGCCAGCGAAGCGGTGTGTGCTGCATGAATTGGAAAAATCTGCTTTTACTTACTTGAACGATCCACGGCTGAAAACTGGAATTGCGAGCTGCCTCGGTGCTCCTGCCGGCAACCGATCGCTTCCGGGAGCAGGCGGAGCCACAGTGACACGTGACCAATCACATGATTTCCTTCCCCCTGATAACACCGAGGCCGCCACCCTTGTGGTGTTAAGCCTGTCAGGAGTAAAGGCCGGTGACTGTTGCGAGGCTGTTTGGCGGTGTTGGCAAGACGATAAGATTCTGAAACCAACACAAATTGAGCCGCATAGAAATGCCCACAAATCTAAAAGGAAAGATAGAAAATAACTAGTGGAGAATGCGGGCAATTAGCCTTTGATCCACTACAGGAAACAACGGTCTGGGAGGCACACACAGGAGAGAGCTCCTGAAATTGGCACCCTCGAACACAACTTTCCCAAAAATAAACAAAGAAAATATCAAAAAAAATATCAAAGAAAACAAATAAATAAAAATAAACCAACGCCCACGACAAGCAAAACATAAGCCATCAAGCAGCTACTAAAAACTACATACAAGAGAAAACATACCCCATAGTGCCTAAATGGGCAAGAAAGTGTGTACCACTAAACCCCACTCCTCGAATGACCGTACAACAAAGCGCGGAAAACCCGCTGAACTAACCGCCCCGCACATGAATCTGAGAAGAAAGACATGGAGACGCCAGAACTACAATATTCAATGACCAAACCCTGTGGTAGCAACAAAAATACTACCCTCAGAGAATGTAACACCGAAGACTTACCAACAACTATGGAAAGTGATACTAAAACAAGCGGAGCAACAGAAAAAAATCAAATAATTGCACCAACAAATGAATGCGAGGGAAACACCAGAGAACCTTCATCTCCAAACATGAAAGAAGACATGAAGGAGAACTCCCCAATTAAAGAGACACATCAGTACCAAAATTGAACTCTGAAACAAAAAGCGAAAACAAGAAGTTTGCTACAGGAGACCCGAAATCCGAAACAAAAGAGACCATGAATGTGGAACAAAACAACATAACTACCCTTGTTCACGAGAATAAAATAAAAACAAAGAAGGAGGAAGAGATAAAGGAAATCGTGCAGATACCAAAGCCACCGGCCCCACAAGAAGGAAAGGACGAAAAAGAAAGAAAACTCACAACCCAGCAGGAAAAAGCTGCCAAAGCACAAAAGAAATGGCAGGCCCTGTATGAAAGCCGCAGACACTCGCAACAACTTGACCCAAAGAAAAATGAGCAGATAAATCCAAAAACTGCAAGATTATCCCTTGATATAACAGAAATCAAAAACCTAATGAAGAATCATGAAAGAAGAAAAGAGGTCTTCGGTAGCCCACCGTCACTTGCAAAGAAAAAAGAGACAGACACTTGTATACAAAAGCAACAAAGAGGAAAAGTACTAATACCAAAAGAACAAGAAATCCACAACAGAGACAGAAGTTCACAAAACAAAAATGATTGGCAAGTCGGATGTGAAGAAACACAAAATTCAAAACAAGAAATACTAGACAAATGCAGATGCGATCAACATACGTAACAAGAGTTAGCATCTATACGGACTTCAATGCTAGACCTACAAAACATGTTGATAACAACCACAACACAATCATTATTGCCATACATGAAGCTGCAAGAGGCACTAGTAGATTCAATAAAAGACCAAACAGCACTCATTGCATTGATACATTCAAAACAAAGCTATTTAGAACAATGCATGAATAAAATACTTGAGCGCCTAGAAAACGAAGCACAAAATAGCCCCCTATGGCCAAATAGGCTATTTGACATCGCTCACAGCGGCAGAGCCGAAAAAACAGATCTGACTCACGCGCTAATTACAATGATGACTGCAGTAAACCAAGAAAAACCAACGCAGATGCCTCTTCCAAAACATCACAGTTTAAGCAACACGACAACACAACAAGAAGGGACAGAGAACAGCGAACCCCCAATGATAGCGGAAAGACAAGAAGCAAAAAGTAATTTCACCTCCGTAGAAATAAATCTAATTGACCTTACCGGGGAAACTCTTAAGGAGATGAAGACAAATAACTTGAAAGGAAAAGAAATGTATGAAATATTTGCGAAAGGAAACAAGATACAATCCAACAGAGAGCGGGATAAAAAAGGAACAACACCCAACAAAAAAAAAAGGCAAAGAGGTTCACGTGCTATCTTAAGAAACCTAACAAATCCTCAAAAAGGACTCCATCCAAAAACGAACCAATTATTACAGCAGAACAAACAAAAAAACCTTGACCCCAAAGAGAAAAAGAAAAGCCTAGACCACAGCGATGAAGACACAGAAATAGACAAACTAATCAACCTATCAACTTACACGGAAGATGAAATTGATCAATCTGAAGAAGCTTAGATCGAAATTGCAGAGGCATCTTTGATTACAGTGGATGAATATGAAGAAGAGCAACCAGAAGAAGACCAAAACCATGAAGAATCAGGATATGAAATGACACTTGACGAAATATAAAAAATTGAATGGGAAGATGACAACGAAACAACATCGGATGAGAATAATCAATTTACACCGACAAGGGAACATCAAAACAACAATGATAATGATGAAACAAACAGTGAACAAACAGAAAATGTATTAAAACTACCAATTTTTATTCTCCAACAAAACCAGCAGACTGAAAAACTAGACAAGAAAATTAAATTAAAAAGAACAATAACAAAAAGTGATAACCTAATCATGAACCGCTCCAATGTGATAAGACTGATACAAGCAATCCCAAATATGAAAGAAACTACAACGAAAGATATACGAACAGTAGAATTCTGTGATGAAATAACAACAGACCAAGTGAAGATCACCTTTGTTTCTGAAAAAGCGCTGAAAAAAATGCTAGACAATAAACAAATCTGCATGCAGCTAGGCTTCGAAGTGACCCTGATCGAAGAAATACAAAATACAGTGAGGAGGAAAAAACAAAAAACAGTAAGCTGGAGTCAATCGGAGATGAACGAAAGTATGTGCAAAATAGACGACGTCTATGAGAATACACCACCTGAATATAAGAGCGAAGAAGACATGTATGAGAATAAAGCAAACGATAAGAAAGATTATCAAAACTGCCACAACCACTACAGAAAATACGGAATATGGAGGCAAGAAGATGACTCACCTATAAATACAGAAGAAAGATACAACCAAAGAAGATAACAACTAAAAGAGGACATTCTGCATACCACCACGTTATGCTCATGGAACACCCGGGGACTAAGCCATTACAACAAATTTGAATCTTATATTGGCTGACATAATCTGCATCCAAGAATCATGCATAACGCAACAAATGATCGCTGTCGGCTACACCATATTAATGAACCCCGCAATTCAAAAGCAAAAAGGCAGACCATCCTCTGGACTTCTAACTATAATAAAAAATGGACGAAACATTGACATACTAGAACGCGAAAACTTAAACCCGTGGATACAAATTACAATACTTAAGCACAAAACGGGAAACAAAGAGAAAGAATTCCCATCCGCGAATCAGAAGAAAGACCGCATATGGGCGCTAATGAACCTATATTGGAACCCGGCAGGAATAACGGATGAGAAATTTATAGACATGGTAACATCAGCAATAGACAACGCCAAAGGAAAATACAATGAGATAGAATTTATATTATGTGGAGATCTAAATATCCACATATTTAATGAAAAAGGAGAAGAACTAGAAAAATCTCATCTGTCACCCCGAGCCAAATGCTGGACCAAAGAATTACACTGCAGGAACTTGAGGAGATCAGATAGCATCGATACAACAACAGGAAGACAAAAGGAAACCTGGGCAAGAGGCAAGTCCACCGCCATAATTGATTACATATACATAACCGAAAACATACATGAAGACCTGAGGGAATCCAGAAACATTAAAACAGAAGTAAGCAACCACTATATAATGAAATGATCGTGGAACACTGGAAAAATGATGAACAACAATCTGGATTCAACAAAAATTGAAATAAACAATGGAAAAAACAGATTAAGAATTGGAAAAAAAACAATGGAAGAACTGCCAAAAATAATGAATAATTCAGCACTAGATGAACTAGAAAAAATCAACTATGGATGGCTACTTCTACCATATAGATGCCAAAATACATCAAATGGAAAGCAAATAACAAAGAAACACATCCATGCATACAACGAGAAAATAATAATAAAGAAAAGAGAATTGAGAGCAAAAACAAAGGTGATATTGAAACAAAAGCCATTGGAAAAATACAAGGAAATCAAAACAGCAAAACAACAATACAGAAATTGGATAAAGAACAACAAAGCTATGACAATACAAGATGACGCAGAGAAGATGCTCTAGACACTAAAGAATAGAAACACGAGACAACTATGGGCGTTACTACACGACCAAACACAAACAAAAAACAGTATGGTCACTGATGTACCAGAAGCAAGATGGATGGAATACTTCAAACATATCTACAGAAACAATAATAATGCAATAAAAGAAGGAAATAATACACAATAAAAAGCATGGCAATGGGAATGGGACCATGAAGATCTACAAAAGGCGATAAATACCCTAAACACCTCCAGAGCCCCAGGCCCAGACGGCCTTTCCAACGTGATAATCAAGCAGAATGCAGCAGTCTGGACAGCGATATGCGAGAGCATCTTCAAGATGATACAAAACACAAAAAAGATCCCAAACACATGGAAACAAGCCACAATAATACCCATATTCAAGCATGGAGACACAAAAGAACCACAAAACTATCGACCTCTGGCGCTCCTAGACCCTTTGGGAAAGATTCTTGCAAAAATACTACTAGGAAAACTGGACAGATGGGCAAACAAAGAAAAGAAATACGCAACAAGACAAACTGGATTCAACAAAACACTGGGCACCAACATCAATCTATTTTTACTAAATATACTGAAACATGAATCCATAAGAAACAAAATAAAAATTCACGCCGCCTTCGTAGATCTATGGCTAGTATTCGACTCTGTGAGCAGAGATATTCTATGGGAAAAACTGATTGCATGGAAGTGCCCAACAGATATCATCGAACCAATTAAACTCTTATACAAGGACACCAGTGTTAGAGCCAGACTATCAAGAGACGGCTCACTCACGGAACAAATCAAACCTGGAATGGTCTGAAACAAGGATGCCCATTAGCAGCCACCCTATTTCACCTCTACATGGCAGAAATAAACATTTATACACTGCAAATAAACCCTCCAAAAATAAATAATACACCAATACCCTGCATTATGTATCCTGATGACATAGTGCTTCTGGCAAAAACACAGAGAGGACTGCAGATTGCACTAGAAAAACTAGAAACATACATGACAAAGAACAAACTGAAAATAAACACGAAGAAAACGAAAATCATGTCTCTAAAGAAAGAAAATAAGATTAATCGCTAGCTCCCTCCCTGCTATATAGGAAAGGAAAAAATGGAAACAGTAAAAACAATACAATATCGTGGAATATGGATCTCCCAATCGTCAACAGAAGATGAATGGGCGGCATACCTCAAAGCAAGCGGCAAGCGAAAATAATCCACCGAAAGTATGGAAAATTCTCTATGACTCCAGTAGTTACATTCTATAAACAAAAAGTAACGGCCATACTAACATACGGAGCAGAATCCATGATAAACATCAACACCAACATCTGGGACAAACTGGAAGGGTGCTTCTGGAAAAAAGTGTTAAACCTGCCAGTATCACTACCCACCACACGAATCCGAGCAGAACTTGCACTTCAATCACTCGAATCCATCGCCTCATGGAAACAACTTGATTTATACAGGAAAATTATGACCAAAACTAACACCTGGCCACTGGAAATATTCAGAACGGGGAAAAACTGCAACAGAGAACATGCCTTAGAAAAATGGAAAACAGCGACAGAAGAGAAAAGAGAAGAGCAAGATATATCAATGAAAATGTTATTGGAGAGACCGCAAAAAGCGAAAATAAAACTAAAAGAGAATGACTGGCTGAAAACCAACCAAGAGAAAGACAAATACCGGCATAATATACATAACCCATCTGATAATAGAAGAATTAAACAACTTCCCTCTTACTTGCAAATATTTCCGTCCTCAAAAACAAGCGATACTTTTATGAGACTTCGGCTGAACATCCTCCCGACTCGAGAAATAATGGCAGCCAGAAAACAAATCCCCAAAAACAAAAAATACTGCAGATTTTGCAAGAACCTCAAGACGACCGAGAGCTTACATCATATAATCATGACATGTCCGGCATTGAATGAAAAAAGACAACAATCGAGAAAATGGTTCATGAACACCCAAACTGTCTTAACACCTGAAGATCGCTGGGCGAGGATGATTGCTGGGAATGAAAAAAAAAAACTGGTGTTTGCCCTAATATCATTTTGGAACAATATCATGAACAATAGATGAGTAGGATAACACATATACACGAGGAAAGAAAACAAGAAGCAAAAAAAGGATAAAGCTCCAATAGCCTACGCTACATAACTTGAGTAATGATAATAAGGAAAGTAAGATGAAAGGTTTGAATGCAAACCAAACATTAAAAACAAAAAAAACAAAAAAAAAAAGAAGTATGCAAGAGATTTGTCTGTCACTTTACACATTGTGGGCCAAAGTTCATCATTACACACGTAAGGATTGTCCTTTGGAAAAGGGTCCATCATAGAATTGAGCATTCTCAGGGGAAACAAGAACAATACACATTCCACTAGCTTTAAAGCCAATGGTTACTTGCAGTCATCCGAGATATTCTTTGTTAGAGGAGCCAAATAGAATAATGCAACTATGTAGGTAGTGTCCAAACATTGCCAGCAATGTTACACAGCATGTTACAGCCATCCCATTCACATGGAAGACCTTTAAGCACATATCTCCAGACACAGAAACAGCATGAGAGGCAGAAAAAGTTTAAACATATTACAAGGCATCCTCACTAATCTTTGGACATGCCCGAATGGTGATATCATTGTCACCACCAGTATGCTATCCAATACAAACAGCATGCCCACATTAGCACATACCCATTGTAACATATTGTTATTGTTTTTACCAATATATTATTACTCATGATTCCTCAGACCATGTGTCCTAGCGAAATCTCTAAGAATGTGTGCAGTCTACATGCAGAGGTGAAGACATTTCACAGATAACACATTTGCAGACAGGGGTACCCCCTTTCACTCTTCATCATCCAGGTAAATAATCCAAACAAATAGTTGGGGAGGTCTGGTATGCCAGAGGTCTGGGGGTTACTACAAGTTCACCCGTTCAGCTCCCAAGGGCCCAACAACCCTTCCCCCCGAACAAGCGGGGGACTTTGCCGAGGGCAAGTTAGACTGTCGACTATTACAAAAACCGACAGGGATCATATAGGACATCAAAAAATCTCCAGCATCACAGCTCCCAAACTCGTGTCAGCCCTTTTTGATACAGAATGTCATCCCAACATGGGCCCTCCCAAAAAAACTATTACGTTTTCTGGTTGGGTTGATCGGAGTGGTATACAGTGTGGATTGCCCCTATATATCTTAGTCAATTGGCCTTTCCATATGAGGTAGCTGCCCCTATCTATTACATAGTTGCAGGGTCACAGAATTACCATTGGCCCTTGTTCCCTGCCATCCAACCATGGATTTATGTCCCCTGATTGGCTGGAACTGATCTCCCAGGCCTGGAACCCAGCAAGGTTCTCAGCGCACTGTGCATCTCTTCAAGGTGATGAGAATGATTATGTGTTCCCAATGTATCTGTTACCATTATCACTTTTGCCTGTGAGAGCTCTCTCGATGATGCAGCGTTGTTGAATTATTCATGTTTCACTTCATGTCTGTGTGGCTGAGAACTCTTCGTCTTCCCACTGCAGGTGAATGATCATTGTCTAATTTGGCCATTTCACGTAAATTGAGCACTTTTGGTCTGCAATTTATGAAGATCTATTCTGTTTTTCTGCATATGGTCCCTTGTCATTTTAGTTTTGGAATGTGCTGCTTGTCTCTGACCTTGGCTGTGAGCCTTGGACTTCTTTTTGGGCTTCAGTCTGGTTCTGCTTCCCCTCGTCTCTCGCCCTGCGGCTTGTGGCCTTATGTGATCATTGTGATACTTATACTATGATTTCTGCACATCTATATCGTGCTATGTTTCCTATAGGTTAGTTGTATTTGGTCCTGCCAGGCTTCTTATATGATCCTGTAGTTACATCGGGTCAGTTGCCATAAGCATCTGCAAGCTTGCGATCAGCGTTTCTGTACTTGGCTAATGAGAAAAATAATAAAAGCTTTTGAGAGTTTGTATATTTATCTGTTCTCTATCTACAGAACTGTGTAAGCATATTTTTCGTGTATATGAGTGTGTGTTTGTGTAAAGTTGTGCATGGTTGCGAGTGTGCTTCATGACTAACGTGGCTATGTCGTGGTGTCACTAATGATGTCAGCACAGTGGTTTCTTGGCATTAGTCAAGGTCATCCATCGAGGCATTTGAGTCCATGACCACTGTTGCAGCACCTGTATTCATAAAGACATTCACTGGATAAGGTTTGAATGGCTGTCTGGGAGAATATCTTTTTGCATATGGTCCCTCGTCATTTTAGGCTGTGAGCCTTGGCCTTCCTTTTCGGCTTCAGCCTGGTTCTGCTTCCCCTCATCTCTCGTCCTGCGGCTTGTGGCCTTATGTGATCATTGTGATACTTATACTATAATTTCTGCACATCTATATTGTGCTATGTTTCCTATAGGTTAGTTGTATTTGGTCCTGCCAGGCTCCTTATCTGATCCTGTAGTTACATTGGGTTAGTTGCCATAAGCATCTGCAAGCTTGCGTTCAGCGTTTCTGCACTTGGCTAATGAGAAAAATAATAAAAGCTTTTGAGAGTTTGTATATGTATCTGTTCTCTATCTACAGAACTGTGTAAGCATATTTGTCGTGTATATGAGTGTGTGTTTGTGTAAAGTTGTGCATGGTTGTGAGTGTGCTTCATGACTAACATGGCTATGTCGTGGTGTCACTAATGACGTCAGCACAGTGGTTTCTTGGCATTAGTCAAGGTCATCCATCAAGGCATTTGAGTCCATGACTACTGTTGCAGCACCTGTATTCATAAAGACATTCACTGATAAGGTTTGAATGGCTGTCTGAGAGAATATCTTTCTGCAAACGAGTCAGTCACTGGTCCTCCTGGGGATTTTCTGAATAGTGAGTGACTTCTTGTGTTTTTGACTGTTCGGGCCGTTAGAGGAGAAGTCCATTTTTAAAGGCAATCTTACGAGGGTGTCCATCAGGCAGACATGCACATATATCCGTTGGCTTAGCAAAGATGCAAGGAAGACCACACAGGACACCATCTTCCATGCTGATAACGCATGTCAAATCACATGGCAGCACCTTTTCCCAGCCCTGGGAACATAGAATTGGTAGTGTTCTCAACATCAGACATCTTTATTAAAAGAAAAAAGTTTGCTAAAGGCCTCTCTGTCCCTATCCTAAAAGACGTGTCCCTGTCTAGGAAATTAAAACTAAATATTAATTCATTTCTAGTCATCAACATTATATAAACTGTCCTTGTTTGTCCAAAACAATTCTGACCCTCACACTAAAAATAAATTAACAATCAAGAAGTGTAAGGAAAAAGTATCTTTGACTTATGTTTAACCAAGTGTTCAAAGGTGAAACAAATATATAAATTCAACATAAATGGTTTCGCCAAAAGAGAAGTTCATGGATCCAGAAGTAGTTCCCTTCCCTGGATTATTTCAGGAGGGAAGGCAAACATGTCTTTTCCCAATTCTTTTTAATTTTCTTTTAAGGATGGCAAGAATGCCTCTTTCAAGTAACAGTTTATCAGGGCTTGCAAAAGTGTCCCTTTTACACAACTGTTGTTTCAAGGATGGCACAAGTGTCTTTAGTGTCCTCTGATGCCCTGGTATACTCTCAAGTATTTCCATATAATGGGCCTCATTCTGAGTCGGCCGGTCTGGTAAAGAAAATACTGGTATTCATGGATACCAGCACTTTACCGGACCGGCCTACTACGGGCTTGCCAGTGGGGCACCTGGGTTACCTACATCTGGAGCTAAACCAGGCACCCTACCTGCAAAAAAACCTCTCACTACCGGCACCAGCATTGCCGGTGCCGGTAATGATGGCAAATACCCTGACCCATAATTTTTGGCGGTATCCTGGCGGCTCTACTGCCAGGATACCAGCAATGTCAGAATGAGGCCCAATGTCTCTTTCTTTCATACACTTTGAGCACACTCCCTGGTATAAATTCCTGGCAGGTATCCACCTATGGGTTCCACAGATCCTCTTGTGTGCTGTCCTGCCAGGTTTATTTCCCCCAAATGCTCACTGCCTGATATAGCCTATTAATCAGGTCTTATTTCAATGGTCTCTTTAATTTCCTAGTATATCACATTCGTACTACTGCACTGTCTCTACTTTATTGACTCTGGATTTAACTTGTCCCAGGCTCCCCCATATGGACCTCTGACATATGAAGACTTGTTCAATTTCTGTTTCTTAACTTCTTCACCAGTACCTATTTGCTTATGGCAATGCTTACTGCAACTTTCCCCATATGAACTTCACATATCTTGTCTTTCAGCTTCTTCATTAAAAAGCATCTGCTAATAATCACATTTGCTCAAGCTTTCCCCATATTGACATTTCAAGCATGAGCAATAGTGCAAATTCAGTCTTTGTAATGTATGTGGTCAGTATTCGAAATACATTTTCATTTTTCTGTGAACCTGTGGGTATGCTCGGGGATTCCCACTCTCTTTGGGCCAGCTCATCAGTGTCTCATGGTGTTCCTGACTTCATGCATGCCGCTGCGTTGAAGTCCCAATGTGGGAATCAAGTCCCATGCTTGACAAAACTGCTTTCAGCTCTTCCCTTGGCCTTGTTCTCCCTCGCTGGTAAAGTGGCTGCTTCTCTGTTCAACTGCATCCTGTACAGATTTTCCTCTACTTTACTTTACAATAATGAACCAGAGGCTTAGGGGCACAGACAGCACGTAACAAGAAAAATCAAAAGAGTTACCATAGCTGGAAAAATTTAACAGTGCTGGGCTACGTGAGAATACTTCTGTCAACTTCATCTTAACAGCCAAATCTTCAGTTTCTTCCTGAACAGTGCAGTAATGCTAATTGACCTAAGATCTGGTGGAATGGCATTCCAAGCTCTCGGGGCTGCAAGTACAAAAGCACACTTCTGCAACTGTTTGATCTTAGATGCAGGTATCTTAAGCTGTTTCAAGTTGTTGGATCTGAGGGTCCTGGTACAATCATTATTGACCAACACTTCCCTTAGGTATATGGGGCTAATGCCAGCCAGGAATTCTTTGTGTGATCAAGAGGAGGCGAAATTGAATTATGGCCTCGATTGGAAGCCAGTGTAGATTGTGTCTGACTTCAGGCACATGTTGCCTCTTCCTGAGGCCCGTTGTCACTCTCACAGAGCTATTTTGCAAGGTTTGCAGTTTAGCGCTGTCTGTCTTTGTGATGCCACTGAGCAGACTACTGCAATAGTCAATTTATGAACTATAATCTCTCTGGCTAGTTTTTCACAACTGATTTGGGAGATGAATGGGCAACTCCGATCTAGCAATTTGTCATGATAGGCAGTTGAGGAGACTGGACTGCTCACATGGGACGGCATATTCATGATCTTATCCAAATAGACTCCTAACCTCTTCTCTTTATCTTTACATTTTATATCACATCCTGCTGTTAAAAGGCTGGAATATTCCTTGCCCATCTTCTTTAGTTTGGCTTATGTGCCTATCATCGTTAATTCAGTTTTCTCTTTATTGAGAGCCAGGCTGTTACTAAGCTTCCAAGTTTGAATAAACTTATATATTCTATTAATGGATTCTCCGTCCTTTAAGTGATTGCCAATCAGTCGGAGGACACACTGCGTGCCATCCACATAGTTCGTAAAACCAATTCTGTCCTTTTCCAGGAGGTCAAAGAAGGGGACCATAACGATGTTATAAAGGGTGGAGGATAAACAGGCCCATTGTGATACCCTCTGTCACTATCTTTCTTCAGTGATAGTTTTGTTTGGGAGACAATTTGTTCACCCCCAAGCATGCTAAGTGTCGCCATATTTGTATTATCACTATATTGTTGTCCCCTTCTGACATTTATTCATATTGCATTGATACAACCTCAGCTAAATCAATCTGGGTGAGGTTTGATCTGTAACAATCTCATCTACGGTTACTGCCTCTTGTGAAGCAGTCTTAATAACCATAACTTGGTCACTCCTTGCAACAATTTTTTTCATGAGAGAGGCCAAATCCTCAAAGGAACGTTTAAGTATAGCAGCTCTACGTGTTGCTCAACGTCCTACAAGCTCCTCAAAACGTTTAACATTAGAATCAATCATAAGGAAAGTGTAAACATGAAATAAACATACAACAATCCAAGTGAGACGGCTCATATAAACAAATGATGCCTCTGAGCGCTACTGAGCTACACAGACCGGCTTGTTGCACCCGTGCTGGCGTTCCCACACCTTTTTTCGCAAAGAAGTATTCCCACAGATTACAAGTCTGCTGGGAAATGTAGTTCCCTTAGCAGCTAGCGAGCACAAAAAACAACGACTGCAAGATTTCAAAAGGAGAGACAGATGCAGATCAAAGTGTAGGGCTTCTGCACAATAAATGTCTTCCCTGAATAACGCTCAAAGGAACTACAAACGGAACTCTACAAATATGCAATAATTTGAAATAAAATATTTTTCTAAAATGCTATGAAATCTAAGCAACCTATTAATTGAAATCATAATCTTAAGCTTCACCTTGGAGCCTGCCTTGCCCCTCTGGTTCTCTCACCACTTTGATGTGAATTGTTGATAAGCAATAGCTTTGGAGTACCTACCGGTTTAACCCAGGTCTGCTCCCGAGCGACTGCCTTCACTGACGTCTCTGCCTTTCGCTTCGGCCAAGCTGCGTTTCCTCTCTCCAACTTCTGATTGCCACTAAACTCCATCTTGCAATGTCTCGTGCACCTGATCCACCTCCCGTGCACCTGATCCACCTTGCAACAGGGCTTCAAAGGAGATTTTGTTTGAGCCTTTTACCTAGTACAACATCATCAGAGATAGGGCTTGTATTGTGTATGTAATGTACATATGAGGTAAGACTAGCATTGAATTTAGAAGGGTTGTTCGGAAAGGTTTGAGTTTTATATCTTGAGGGATTTGTATAGTGTCAGCATGCCAGAGAGAAATGTATAATTTATAGGTTCCTCCTGATTTAAAACAGGAAGAATATTGTGTTTCTCCTGATGGAGCCACCACATCACCCTGACAGCCATCTTCTCCCATGTGATCCTCCCTCATAATACTACCACCAAGGTCAGGATCAGGTAGCAGCTGCTGTTCCCTGGCCACATGGGAGGAAATCTTAGGCTGGGGATCAGTGATGACTCCAAAGGATTCATCACATTATGTGGACAGGATACATGTTGTTGCCTGTTTTCATTGCAAGTACCACCTCATGGGCAATGCAGATGTCCCTTTGCTCATGTCATATCTACACATGCTTCCACCATGCCCCATGCCACTTGTTCAGTTCAATCTGCCACTCAGTCCCTCAGTGGATGTATCCCCTAAGGGTTTGCAGTATCTGGAGGCCAAGAGTAAGCCACATTCACTCAATGGAATGTGTGACACATTGTTGTTTGTCACATGCCTTGCCATAACTTTTTAGTCTCTGAATCTCCAAATAGTTAACTGTACACTATACACCCCAACGAGCACATCATGCCTTCCTTCACATGTACCATATCATACAATGGAACTGATTTAGTAACCTTCTTTTCAATGCCATTTGGATTCATGATCTAGTACGCTGAGTGAAAGATTGGAAAGGTTTTCTTTTAAGAGTAGGGTCTCAGGTCCTTACTAAAGTGTGGGACGGAGAGAGTACGTCTTCTCTGTGCTTCTAAACTTTGTCAAGAGCCAGTGTTCATAGTAAACATATCTACTTTCCTAGTGTTCCCCACATGCAGTTCTTTGTAATAGAAAGACAATTGAAGAGTTTTCAAAACAGTGCCAACAGGTGAAATCATATCTTATCTCTCTGGATAGGGAATTCCAAGATGGTGTGGAAGACTAGATTATTGTGAACGTCAAATACGGAATTTCAAATCTAGTAAACGACGTTCATCTCGTCTGCTTGCAGTCCCAAGTGATAAAGGTCCAGATCCTGAAGAGGGCAGTGGTGTATGCAATTTAGCCCACATAGCAGGTGCTTTTGCCCAGCTAATGGGCAATTTTAAACTGATATTTGCACTGATTTACTGGTGCAAAAATGATATTGAACTGAGTGAGCAGTAATGAAATGACATCTGCACTGGCTTACACGCATATTTTGGTCTGTGAGAATATAGGTAATTATTTGCCAATCCCTGATGCACAATTGTTCATTCCATCTGCCATGTTCAGGTAGCTGTGCATCATCCTGAAAGTTATGACTTGGATCATCCATGGCTAAGAATGCAAGAACAACTGCATCCTATCTGCAGACACCAAAGAACATGCAGCTGAACCCTCTTTCTTGAAATCTTGAAATGTTATCAAAACATCTACGTCATCACATGATAAAATTTGAGCACCTTTTTTCAGTCGACAGAATTGCAGCAGCTTGGTCAACACTAACTCTGTGGTTGCCCGTCTCATTACGAGTTTGCCAATCCAGATACAATGGCACTGGTAAGCTTGCCGGTACCATTGTATTCATACTGGCAAACTCCAATTTATGCTCGTGGGTGCCTTTCATTCCACCAGGTCTGACCAGGCATCCCCATTCCCATTGAGCCCTATGATCCCCCGATTCTGCCACCCGCAAAAGTGAAATTACCGGGTCCAGCGGCCTGGAATACCCCAGTAATTGCCCATTCTCGGGTACCGGATTTTTCGCAAGTTTGGAGGTAGCCTGCCTGTATTCCAGGCATGACTTACTCCAAACTTGTAATGAGGTATGAGTGTGCTTGCCCTTCGACCTTTCTTTAATGGTAAGAGTTGTTTTTCATTAGGTCAGCTATGGTTTGAAATCCCGGCCCTCGTGGTGTTAACCTAGTATTACTACTTTGTCCTGGTGAAAAAATGCATTGAACTAGGGTCGTTTTTGTCCTAGCGCCAATTGCACTTGCCCCAGTGGACGGTTTCCGTAATTGCAGCCAGGATGTGATAGAAGTAGAAAATACGGCAGGGCCTTGCATGACACAGGCACTAGCATATATTTTATATACGTTTCAGGAGAAGCTGATTCTTCCATGACTTTGGGGGATCCCGGATGCATTAGGTGTCTTCACTGATGCCCTAGCAGAAATGACCATGAGGTTTAACTCCCATCAGTTGAAAGCGAAAGAACGAACCATTATCAGAAAGTAATGCTCCGTTGGATTGTACTGTGCTAGCTTGCCAGTTTGCGGATTCGGCGAATATGGACTGTTGACAAAGTGCTGCATTAATCTTGGATTTTTTGTAGGCATACTTGAATTCCTTGAGACTTGGTATACTTTTTTGGGGTTAGCAATTTTCCTGGAGTTGGGGCATGCCGACGGGCTCCACTTTTAGACTTGTATTAGATTCACTAAGATGTTGTTGTGGCACTATTACACATACCATTTGCTATTGATTTTTGAACGTAAGTGGAATAAATGGAACACTTTACTTTGATTTATAGTGCACGTATTAAAATTGCCCTAGGACAAATTGATGAATGATTGTAAGATTGTGATGAAACTGCAGGCATGTTGCAAGATTGCTTTTCGTCTATTGAAATACTTCAGCAGTCCTCTGGGTCAGGTTGAAGCTAGACTTGGAAATTGTGCTGGGAATTATTTTCGTCAATAAACGTTTTTCAGAGTGTTGTTGCAGGCGGGCTCTGTATTAGCATGTGCATACGCTACAGGACAATATGAATGATATATTGAGTGCCTCCATTTCCACTTAGGGAGGAAATTATAGAGTCCATGATTTAATGAATAGATGCAGGAACAGGACCATGGACAAAAAGCCTGTATGACATTCTTTGGTCGTCATTACGACTTCCGTGGTATCCAGGGTGGTAAATGCATTCAGATGCCACCAAACTGTAAATGTGTTACCGCCACTTGGTCTGGCAGAATTACCACCGTATTACAAGTGAAGGTGACAGAGTTAATCCCCATTTTTCCAGAGTCCTTTGTACTATATGGGGATTTTTTGGCATAATCACTGTGGCAGTATTTTCGCTGCGGTAATTCCGCTGATGCTGGGGGTAAATCTTTTACGGGAGGCCCATACTCGTAGTATAGCAATGTGTAAAAAATGGTGGGAATTCCGTTACCAAAAAATAGTCATAGCCGCCCCTCAGGCGAGAACAAACACCACTAAATGATTTGTCCTTTGGGAAGGTACCCACTCGAAAGTCTGCGGCCACACTTTAGCTCACTGTACCTTTCACAGAAGAGAAATTACATTTGCAAATCAGTCTTTGTCCCGCCCACATGGGCAGTCCAGCACCGAAATGCTATGGCAATTCTCTTCTAAACAAGAGTACCAACAGCAACCCCAGACATATGTTTCAGCCTTGTTGGGCCTCATCAGTGAGGTGGAGCTGTGCCTCTCTGAGCACAGTGACCTTAGCAAACTTAGGGTGACTAAGTCCCTTAAACCATAAAGCAAGTGTTCTGTGAAATGTATGCACATGAGCGTCAAGTCTTGGCCAGCCTTGCTAGCTCTTCTCAATGGCTTTAGGAGGTCATCTATAGTGGGGCATCTTCGGATCACCATGAGTTATAAATGATGCATATTCCTATGCATGATTTTACATCCCATTTACCATTCATGGGGATTTCACAGTATTTGGCAGTAGGAACTGGGGCTTGAAACGAAATGTAAGTAAAATGTACGCCAATCAAATATGAATGCATTTCTGTCAGCATCTGATATTGATCCTGGCCGAAATATATTGCTTACCTGTATAATTGGCCAGCGTTTGGCTCCTGCAACACGATGGTATGAATCCATTTTAATGCCACCAGACAATTATGGAGATGGTGAAAGTCATTACAAATGTTTTCAATACCAAGTGAAAACTTGCATGGAAACCTGTCCTGGCAGTCTTTCTTCTCTTTCATGCTATTTTCCATATTTGCAAAATGGAGTGAAAATGCAAAGTGTAAAAACAGGCAAAATCACATTTACCCATTTCTTTTACTATCCATTATTGCACAAGATACAGCATTTACAGAGGATTCCTATGGAACCCGTTTGTTTACAGCGGAGGAGGAGGAACACACGCAGAGCAGTTAAATCTAATGACTGCTCCCTACCAGGACTCAAAATATTTGCCGAATTCCCCAGAGTGCCAAAATAAGGTGCACAGGTCTCCATTCCTGATTTTATTTCTTATTGTTACACTCCAGAGCTTACAACATGACCCACTAAGTTTCGTGTGGAATCTGTCTGCATGTGCAAGGAGCATAAACAGATGGATTCCACAGGAACATGACATGCTGTAATAAACCCAAGAGGTTCGTCAGGTGAAGTGGAAAAGGCAGATGGAAACCTTTATCCCGTTCCATACCGATTCCCATTCCAAAATAGCTTTCAACATCCAACAGGGTGAAAAAAAAAAACAAGTTCAAATACTGGCATAAACGTTTTACCGCACATGTGAACCCCACAATATATGGCAAACTCAGGTTTAATTAATGTTTATCAAAGGAAATCTTCTCAGAGATGAGAAAATAATTGAGCATGAAAAAGTCTTCTTAGCCTCAAACAGAGGATTCAGCTAATTTATGGGTGAATCGAGGCCACCAAACCTGTTGTATTAGATTTACAAGACTGTTCTTGCATTTGAGGTTTATCGAACTGATTTGGCTAAAATCATGATGTTTGTGATCTTTGGCAGAAATCAAATTCAGAAGCCTATGTTAGCCATCTGGAAATTCCTGTTTCCTTTGTGGGCTGAGTTTGACTGCAGGAAGGTGAATTGTGGGTGATTTACATCTGAGTAATCAGCAAGGCTATACAAAAAATGTGTTCTCACCATGTCCCAAGCACATTCACTCCTCCCTAATTGTGATAATTTATTTTGAAAAGATCCAAATGTTATTGCACTAAACCAACAAATGACTCTTGAGTGTTCAATTAAGCCGTACAATCACAAATCCCTCCTCTCTCCAGACAGGTGATGTGTTGTGTCACACACCCATTTACCCTGCCACTAATGCTAGTGCCTGATGGATCATAAAGTCCCTACAAACATTGTTTAGCCAGCACGTCCAGAACCCTCTTCCCACACATGTAGTGTGCTAGCACATTTCACAGATAGTTACATAGTTTGTCATCTATTCTGCTAAACCAGGATGTGTGTGTGCACACATTGAATCGTACTTCCACAGCACAAAATATGCAAGCAAGTTGTTGTTGGGCATTGAAGAAATAGGGAAGTATTTTTCAAACAAATGTTCAAAATCAGAAGCATGGCCTACCTAGCCTGCTATTTATTGATAATATACAGATAACCCATTTTAAAGATGTATGCTGAAGAGCTCCAGAAGCAAGTTCATATATAAGCAGGTACATCTGACTGCCTAAGTTCGTTTGGCCGAATTTGAAAAATGTTTGAGAAGTTTACCAAATCCTGCATACAAAGCAAATGTGGGTAATTGGGGGGTTCAACAAAAGCTCTTTGCCAAGGTTTATTGGTCTGTGCGACTGAGACTACATTTTGGAATGGCTTTTGCTAGAGGCTAAAGATCAGATTTGACAAAGCTAAATCATATAATAGAGGACATAATGCATTAGATTGTTTAGACCCAACATGTCCCAATTCAAGTTGTTGGTGTCTATATGAGAGGCCTTAAAAGGGGTGGTATCTATTACAGAGAAACATGTTAATCTAAACATGCTTCTTTAACTTGAAACCTAATTAGGCCATTAGGTGTCCAATCATGATTTCATACCAGAATGCATCAAATGTTTCCCCAGATTTGGAAGAACCTGGACTACAGATGATGTGTATACATATCCTTAAACAGATGTCCCATAACTATCAAAATGGCTGATCCTGTTTTGTTCTTTGGTCTGAAACATGATTGCTATGTATCCAACAAGGAGTTCGGCCTTGAATCTGGTGCAGATTACTTTCTCAAAGTTCAATTTATGAATAACACAAGCTTTTGATGATCTGCAATGTTATTGGTGTGTGGTATTTTAAATCTAACTGCCTGTTTTTATTCAATGATAGAGAAACTAATGTTCACTGAAAACTTTAATCTAATCAAATATCTGTCATTTACTGTTAGTGAATAAATATTGCCATCACTTTGCATTGACCCCAGAGCTGTCAAGATCAAAAGCCTTTACTTTATTTTTTTTAATTTTTTTTGCAAACTGTGTAATGTATTAACTTGCTGGGGTGCTGCCCCTATGCACCTGGGAAAAGTTAAATTAGAACATATCTAAAAACAGAAGGGCAGAGCACGAGGCTTTCATCCCTCTAAAGCAGCCAGATTTCCTATTTGATCATGCATATTTGTGATGTTTTTGCCCAAACCATTTATATTGTCATATAGTTCCTGCATGACAAATACTGATTTAAATAAAATAATTGGTTGCCATGTATATATCTATTGAAGGTTTATGATGGATTATTACCTTCCTGATCAACACTGGAAAACTAAGCCACATTGCTATTTTGAATTTTGTCCAAAGCCACTTTGCTGTACATCACAAGAGATGTTATCCTAGTTGTATTGCCTTTTTGATTGACAGTAGCTTGTAGTTAAACCTTCTATTTCTCACAGCTATATTTTTCTGTTTTTTTACCTTCAGTCCAGGTCTTTCAGGGTTGTTTAAACAAGTTCTCTACTTACTCACATTTAAGTAATAGGTCTGCTCAGCTCATGAAATAAAGCTTAATTATTGATACTGACTACTGATTGTTTGAGGAAACATATTTGATTGTGGGCAAACACTGACCTTTTCTATCATTTTGGAAGTCTTGATGAAAGAGAGGGCACACGTTTAAATATTTAAATTATGTGTTCTTAATTGGACCATGAAACAGTCACTTTTTGTGCTTAGCTCAAAATTATCAAATTATGGAATGAGTCAGTGGGTGAGAGATAGTATTTGAAGGTTTCATCCTATTTTCCTATTTTTGGGGGAAATTAAATGGCTGCATTAAATGGCAATTTGCAAGTGATGGTAAAATGCCTTTGTTGAGAGATGGTTTTTGTCTGATCAACCCATATGTTTTAACCACTAAGAAAACACATTTTACCCACCTTGCACAGAAGTCATTTTAAAATTGATGCCCTATATGATAAAGTGTTCCATATTAGTCTCTGTTAATATAGTTATGCCTGACGTTAACTTAAGTGTGCGTCCATCTGAATGATCAATGCTAAAACAGTGCACACTGTCAATCAGAAATAGGCACTACATGGGCACAGCTGCATACGTTTAAGCAATTCATATTTCTAGAAATACTATCCATTTTCTCCTCTTTCTAACACATCTTGGACGTTTTCAGTACGTTTTGCCTGAAATATGGATGTCGCATTCATTTGTAATATAATCGCACAACTGTATGTGCTCTCTACTGCTGGATATAAATGTATGTATCCTTTCTTTTGAACTTCTATTGTGTTAGTGTAAGTCTGCTTTTGACCATTTATCACATACATCCCGCAATAAAACTAACAGTAACAGAAAAGGAACCAGACCAATAGCATAAGAACAGACTGGAAATCCAATGTGTCAAATGCATTAACTAATACTAAAAGAAATGGACCGACTACACCATATCCTAATAAATGTCCAGTCATTCTCAAATCATAAAGGGGAAGCTGCAATATATTTCCAAAACATGGCCTTACCATACTATCCATAATGGGGGCGTGGCTGGAGCTTGACTTCACCATGGTAATACATGAAGGGAGTCCACCTAACTTCAAAATCATAACAGCAAACCATGAAGGAAAAGAAGAAGAATGACAAATAGCACTGATACTTATGGACCACATAGAAACAAAGTGGACTGTGTCAACAAAAATACCGGATTGCAAATGCCTGCTAGACCAGGGCAACATCTGAAACCGCATGTCCTTCACTTTACTCCTAACGTATAGCTCTCCAACATACAAATCAGCATTTATTGTAAGGTTTCCCAAAGTATTCATCAAACAACTGACAATATTAAGAGACAAACATATCTGGTTTGCTCAGAATAACATCACAGGCACCCTTATTAGGTCCAGTAATTTGATAGCCCGCCAACTAAAATATGTGGGTAACAAGCAATACATTTGGTAAAGATTTATACTGGGTTTGATCTGTTGCAATAAGGACGCGCAGGCTGAGTTCCCAATCTGGCTCTCCGATGGATTCACCATATGCCCTTCCCATTCATTATCAATTGTAAGGTAGGCCCAAAAAATAATCGACAAAATAAATCCAAGGAAGCAGTAATGGAGTGCATGATTTGCAAGAAAAACTGTTTTCATACATGCAAACTATGGCCGGGAGGGTTAGTCAGCTCTGTGGAACTGGAAACTGAAAATGCATGTGATCTGCCCGCATTGAGTTATAGGGCCTCATTACGACCCAGGCGGTAAGTTACCGCCTGGGCCGTGACTTTACCACCATGGCGTAAACCATGGTGGTAGGCGGACTTACCGCCCCATTCCAACCTTGGCGGGGCGGTAAATCCCCATTTTACCATTTTCCCTTCCCCATTCCCATTTTGCCCCATAGGGCATAATGGGAGTGGGGAAGGCGTTAATTACGCCACCGTAAATTACGGTGGCGTAATTAACTCCATGGTCCCTTAGCGCCATGGATTTTAACACCTGCTAAAAGCAGGTGTTAAGTCCGCCATGGCGCTAAGGGACCTCATACTCAGGCGGTAAGGGTCGGCGCTGTTTACGCCTCCGTAAAACTCTTACCGCCTGAGTTGTAATGAGGCCCATAGCATTTAAGGGCAAAAACCACAAAATTCAAATATTTTACAAATATCAAGTACATGTTAATCCCATGTTCCCCATTGGCTCCCACCCTTAGAGAAATATAAACACAATATACATTTATTGGGTCCTATTGGTTAGTACATTACCCATGACCATCCTAAGTGCAGCCCCCTATGAACAACCTAATTGTGCAGTCAGCGGAAAATGTTTCAAAGTTATACATGTAACATTTACTAAAATAGAATTCCCTCAATGGACAAGACAACTTCATGTAACATCTGATGTGCCTTCCCACGGAAACGACCAATTATGTTGTTTGTTTGTTTGTTTGCTTATTTGTTTATTCTTTTCTAATGCGGACCAGACCCAAGGGTATCAGGGCACAGCAGTTACAGGATATGCAAAACTTAGGTTAACAGGTTACACAAAGGAAAAAATACAAGACCGGCATAAATCAAATAAATACATTAGGTGAGAACACAATTGCAGTACAATTCAATAAAAGCTTACTGGGAAAAGCTAAGCCTTGCAGCTATAATTAATGTGTGTGCAGCACCCACCCTTCCTCCACAGACCTTGGCATGATGAGCACTCATTGGGGGAAGCAGGAATACAATTTTAATTAAATGGAAAGTAGAGGCTCAGAACTTCGGCCTAGTTCCCCAAATAACAGTAATCTACTCACTCTGACGAGGCCTAGTTCAAAGTGGCATGACCCTGGATATTGTGACCAGAGACCCTTATGCTAATAGACACCAGTAGCAATGTCTTTACTACACATTATTCCACTGTGTGCTTGGTGGTCTAATGTTCTCTAAAAAGTGGTAAAACTAAAGCAAAACTACATCCCATTTGAAGATGACTTGAAACACTGTAACAAATGACACAAGCACTACCACTACAAATTGCCAAATCTCCACTTTCACAGCTTGTATTTCCTTATGCGTTTTGGGCACTGCACATGCATTCCAACACAATACACCAGTAAGCAACTTTGCCTGCCACAAAACAAAATCCAACTTTGGCATCTAGACTACAGAAGGACACCACAAATGTACTGACAATGAAAACACTCTAAAAAAAATGCTTAAACAACAACATGAGATAGTGCCAAATAAATGGCTGCACACATTATGCCGATCATCCAGTAAAGTATTGGAAAACCCTATAACCCTCACAGAAAACGACACAGCAAGATAGCTAAACCTTAAGAGGAAACTTAAACAAACCTTGTCAGAAAATTATGATCGGAGCGACAAAGCAAAACCTCAAGGACACTTGCGTAAATACAGTGTAAAGGTACTGAGAGCAAACAATGAATACTTTGTAAAAGACACAGAATATCAGAATCACAACAATGTTTACATTACTAAGAGAGTTCCATAATGCAGTAAACTGCAGATGGATGCCCACTCCTTCTCAGAAGTTATGTTACTTCAAGATCTTCTTGTTCAACTGCAAAGTCTCTCTAATGCCAGTCGAAGGCACGTGAGGCCTCGAGGACCGCTAATAAAGGAACACTGCAGAATAATTATTCAACAATGGCTGCACTCGTGTTCTAACCGTGTCAAACAATATGGTGTATTCAATCCAAACGTCTTTAATCGTTACAACACTCTTTTAAATAAGCAATCCTTTTCAAGAAAAGATGCAAGGTGGTGTCATTTAACAGAACATTACAATGGCCAATGCATTTTGGATCTCACAACATCCTTCTTGATTGTGACACCTGCAAAATAAAAAAGAATATAAGGATGATCCCTGTGTTAAAAAAGCACATAGATGCCAAAAAATAAAGAACCGAAAAAAAAACGTAATAAAGTTGCCATACCTGACTTAACTCATGAATAAGAAAACAACACTCAAATGATAACATCTCTAAAAAATGGAAAAAGGAAAAGAAAAAATATCACATAGTGAAAAAAACAAAAGGGCAGCATAACTGGCAACAAAAAATGTAATTTTGCAATGGTCATGCCAGACGGAATGTAGTGGTACTCAGCGCCTTATAGCAAAAGCAGCACTGCAAAATTTAAATACAAGCCAAAACAACAGAAAAATACATATATAAATTAAGGATTAAAACATAATCCTCCAAGAAACATATCAGACACCATGAGGCTCCAGCATAGGGGTTTGCAAAGCACAGCATTATGAAAAGGCTTTGCTGTAAACTAACTAGAAAACCACACGTCCAGTCACAACAACGTGCAAAAAGCTAGTGGGGAGTTGAGGAATGGTAATTATGTCATTGAGTGTGATGATGTAATAGATGCAGTAGCATCACACTGAGGCACTGCGCTACTAGAACCATTTTAGAACAGAACACAATTGAAAACATAATGCAGAATAGAGCACCATGCATTCAATAAAATAAAAAATAAAAATGCAAATAAAAAGTAACAACGATATTGAAAACAATGACTCGAAAATAATGACTCTGGGAGACTACTTCAAAATAAAAATAAAAAAAAATACAATTTACAAAGATAAATAGATGAACATTTGTGGATAAGAAATAAAAAAAAATGGACAACTCACCAGGACTGAAACTTGTAAAAATATACGAACAACTGGAAAAAGTTGAAAAAATAATAGTGAATTATAGAGAGTTGAAAGAATTATAGAGAGTTGAAAGACCACAGTAAATTAAACATACATTTTGAAATAAACCAATAAACCAGTCTTTATACTAGAGATGGTTGTGTTCTAGCAACATTTCCATGTATCAAGGACTCTCTTGATCTTTTTATAGTTTTAAGCTCAGCCTGTTGAATCTCTGGTCTCGGGGTCACTAACACATCTTTGTATTCTTAGCAGTTGTGCATACAGAGGAATTTTAATAGTGCTAGGGGTATGGATATTTAACCGGTGAAGAGGGCTCCCTTTGCACTGGCACCATGTCAGACTTCATATAATCACATCAATGGACTCCATTTTATGAACCTTATCAAAACATTATAACTATGTCACATATGCTATATTTTTTTAAGTATGTCAAATGTAGAAATCCTACTCCCTGTCCAAGACATTCTGTTGTGGTGATGGTAGACCTCATTGAGAGGAGGGATGGACATCTGAATCAAAACAATACAGTTACATTGGGATGGTTAAATACAAAAATAAAACAGTCTGATCTATTTTCTAACTTGGGAGTCAGCGACATATAGTGAAGATAAGAACAGAATAAGGCAGACATATCAATTGCTGTGTGTAGAATTCCATTGGAAACTGGAACACATGAACATAGGCGGTCCATTGATTCGATAAAATCACAGATGGAGAGAGGGAGTGACAGAAGTATCCATTGAAGAAAGAGGTGGTGCGCTCTACTTGATATAACTAATACAATCTTCACAAATGACCTGCAAGTGTTAACATTTGTTGCTTGACTACATTGTTGATGAGTTGCTGCATTGCAGGACCCCACCATGTGGCTGCTGCAGTCCGGACCCTCATGGTCGCTTGTCAGGAGTTGGTGTGGATAGCAGAGGGCAAGTCACGGTTGCCAAGATCTATTTGAGGAGATGAAGTTTGCCACACTGATGAAGATAGCCGCAGATGATATCTGTTACACTCACCAGGTATCACCTTTGTACACAGTTTTGTTAATGGCATGTGCAGACTCTGACGGCAGAGGTGAGGATCCTTGTTATTTTAGAGACACGCTTGTGATTCCACAAGCAGGTTGCTACTGAGGAAAGGACCTTGCAATGTCCCACCAAATATTGCAACACAGTGTGTCAGAGGCATCAGAGAGTCAGAGGCTTTGTGAACCATGCCATCATCTAGGCAAAATATAAAGCATGGAAGGGAAAAACACAATGGTGAAAACAAATATTATCTGGACATTCAACTGTTTATTGTCCATAGTTCTTAAAGTAATAAAAATGTACATATTCATAAAGATAAGGAACAAACAAAAGCAACAAAAACAGACTTAGTCAAAAGAAAAATGAGTGTACATAGCAATACCAACATGCAAGGTGAACCACATGCTAATTATGTTTTCAGCCACATAAGGTGAACCTTCTATACCGTGGAGGAGATGGAAAGTATGTTTTGATCTCTATGTGCAAGAAGTGCATGGAAACAACTATCCAAATGAATGGAAGAAGTCTCTTCTTATACAATGTTTGGGTAATTGTGGTCAACAACATTTTGAAAACCTGCCAAAACTTAAGCCTGAAGAATCACACCGTTTAAGTGAATATGGCGACAAGTGTGTGAAATTGCTGGATAAAAGCTTTGAGAAAATAGTCAGTATTATTCTAGAACAATATAATTTTGTCAAAAGAGGAGGCAGAATTAGTTGAGTTTTAGCCCCTTATGTGAGTTTTCTAGCAATCTGGAGGAGCATCGGCACGACCAGTTTATACTTGAGCGTAGGGAGAGCAAAGTAAGAGAAGCGTTATTGACCAATGGAAATGCTTCTCTCGAAGAAATGTTTAGGGTAGCAAAGTAGTGGATTATACCAACAAATGTGCGAAGGAGTTAGAGCATAACTTGACAAATGATAGTAAGAAACAAAAAACCACAAAAGAATTCTGAAGTACTGGTAATTCATGCTAAGAAAATAAGTAGGAAAAGTAAAGTTTTCAAATGGCAGCCCAACCGCTTGGAAAAGGGAGATAGAGATGACAGAAGGAGATGTTTCCTATGTGACAGTTGATTTCCTCTATTCAACAGGAACAGTCGTCCTGCTCTGAAAGTTACTTGTAGGAAATACAAACTCAGGGGGCCTTTCGATAAGTGTTGCAGAAGTACAACTGAGTCGACAGACCACATTGATGAGCTCATCAATGTGGTCTGTCGACTCAGTTGTGCATTCTATGTGCAGAATAAGATGTATCCACATTCACAATAGAAGAAACGATGGACTCTGTGATGGCCATTGAAGATGAAGATGCCGATATGGCAAGAATAACCAACGGCCTAGTTGTGAGTGCAAGACAAAAAAGTGAGTATGGTAATTGAGTCTTGTGCAAAATATGCTCTCATGCCCAAGGCGATATTCCACACCCTGTTCAAACAAATAGATCACGCTATAGATATGAATCCAGTTGCATTTGAAGGCAAACGTCTGTGGGTTGGTTTTGGGCAATGATGACATTCAAAGACTGCAATGCATAAGGGAAAGTAGATGTGCCCCAAAAAGGTAACTCACCTGTATTAAGCTGGGCACATCAGAAAAGGTTGAACATCAAGTTAGATAGCAATACGCAATGCATATAGCAATGCAGAGGAATATGTTTTTGTGTGCCATGTGGGAAGTAAGTCAGAGTTACCACTCCTATTAGAAGAGACTGAAGAGATGCATGATGTTTTTAGAAATTAGCTGGGGTGTCTGAAAAGGTTTGTGCATCACAACAGGATAAGGATGGGTCTGTCCCAGTTGCCCACAAAATCAGGAATGTGCTGTGACGGGGCGGCCCACAACACACAACCACAATGACTCCAAGACAAGTTCCAAGAGTGTTCATTTACTTATAAATATAGGCAGAGGATAGCTCCAGACTTGTAGAAAAGGCCTGAATTCATGGGAGCCTGGAGGGTCACACCGCTGGCTGAGCAGCTCGTCAGTTATCTAAAGTTACATCAAAACCGCAAGGCATGTACTCAAAGTTTTCCCCACTCTTGAAAAGGAATGCATGAATGGGTACAGCAATTGTGCTTGTTACCAATCTGACCAATTCTGGGCATCTATTTTTGGCACACAATCTTTGGTTGTGACCTCTGCGGCATAACATGTATGCCCTAAAGCAAAGGAAATATTGGATGTACTCCCTGTATGATTGGGGTTACATGACTTAGACAGGCATGCTGTATGTGCGATGCTGACTGTAAACAACCACATTTTTGTAATTTTAAATTATTGATGCTTTTCCTAATTTTATCATACTGTTTAGAAAATATATATTTATTGTGTATTAATTAATACGTGATGTTATGGAGTGTAAAAGGCTGGTATCAGCACTAAATAAGAAATACAAAATGAAATGTCTTTCCTCTCTACCAGGATCTCTGGGAAGTTGACACTAGGGTTGTCCCTCTCTACCTGGCTCCCATCTATGTTTCCCCTCTTTAGCCCAGCCATCCCTAACAGGAATGCTAGTATCTTACCAACAGAGACACCTATCTTTTGGATGCTTCTGACTGAAGCTGGTGGTGTTTCCCCTACCACCCTGGCTAACTAACTCTGTAGGGACTTCTTTTCTTTCCTTGAACTAGCCTGTTTATTACCAAGGAAGTTAGAGATGGTGCCTTCTTTTGCCCGGTGTCCCTCCTCCGACTCTCACACCAAATCTCTCCTGACACAGCTCTATTCTGGATCCCAAGATGTTCTCCTGCCGCCGTACTGGAAGTCCCTCCGATCTCTCACTCCGCATTTCCACCTCGACCCTTTGATCTTACTTCTCCTCCTACTTCTTAATGCCTTCACTTAGAAATATCGTTACCTACTACCTTTGCTATTCTCCCATTGCAATTGCTTTCTCACTCTATGTTGATAGTTATTCCTTTTTTCCCATTCACTGTTACTCTTACATTCTTTCTCTCATACTCCATACTTAACCCTTGCTATCACCCCCTACTACCTGCTACCACTCCACTGCTTCCTTTACTCACTAATGGCCTCTCCACTTCTCTCCACTTCCAATATTATCATGTACACCCTCTTGCTCACTGGCTATTCCAACTACCAGTATATTCACACCCTCCTACTGCTACTATCTGTGCCGCTATTTCTACCACTGCACTACTCCTACTCTATATTTACTTCTATCACTCTCCTGTCTCACACACTCTCCACAGGCCCCTCCTTATAATAGCCTCTGCATTCTTTTCAATCTCACCTCCACTGGTCTCTCAGATGCCTGCTTCACCACCTTCTGTCCTCATCCTACTATCCCACATTCAACCATTCTCACACACCTCCTTAAATACCCTGCCTCCTTCCAGGATTGGTTTCTTCCTGAGGCAAGACAGTTACCTTCCTTTAGGGGGTGTGACTGGGGCTGGGGAGTGAAGGCTGCTAAGGGCTGGTAAGCCCATTTTCAATGCAGTCTAACTGCATTTCTAACTTGGAGCTAGTAATGGCTCTCTGGGACTGTCAGGCCCTCCTGGAGACATTCCCCTAACATTAATCCTGGTGGGATAGCCGGTTTGTGCAGAAACCCTTTATGGGGCCCTTCCCTAATTATTACAAGCCTCCCTGGTGGGCTTATGTGCAGGCTCCAGCAGACACTGACCGCGGGAGCTGCACTCTTCTCTTGTTGCAGGGGCTGGTGTTGTCCAGGCTGCTGCACCACTACAATTCACATCCCCCGCCTCCTTCTCTGTGACCGGTGTGGTCATGTTTGCAGCTCCCTGCAGGATGTTCCTGTGCCAAGCTGAGTGAGGACCCCCTGACACCGTCTGCTGCTGCTCCTCCGCCGGCATTCTCCTGTGTCATGGACGCTACTATCAGTACAGGCAAGGTAGGGAGGGGAGTGGTTTTTGGAGGTTGGTTCTGCTTCCCCTTACAGGGCCTGTATGCAGGCCCTGTCACATTATCCTTGACGTTTAAGGAGGAAGTTAAACAAGAATACATGTTAATGGAGAAACAAGGAGTGACAGACAGGGTGTATTCAGCCGAATGGCTATCTCATTTAGTTATTGTAAGCAAATTGAGCATGTGCATTGATTTAAGAACGGTAAATAAATATATTTTACTGATGCACATCCATTATTCCAAATTACGGAATTGTTGAGTACACTTGAATATGCTAAATGGTCTCCTCATTTATTTAAAATCTGCATACCATCAAATCAAATTATATCAATCAAGCAATGTCACAACATTTATAACACCAACAGGTTTGTTTCAGTGTGTGCACATATCATTTGGATTACTGTCGGCTGTGGCTGCATTCCAAGGCATTATACATCAATTATTTTATGAAGAGCAAGGCATCGTGTGTTTTCCTGATGATGTGTTAATGCATAGAATGATTTGAAAGAGCATGACAAAAGATTAAATCTGGCACAAAAAACGTACTTAGTGGAGCAGGAATGACTCTGAGCAAAGAGAAATGTAAATTCCACCGAGAAGTTGAACAATATTTAGGACATGAAATCTCCAAAGATGTCTTTTGTGGGAATGGCAGAGTATTATTTAAGGTTTATAAGAGGATTTGCAACCTCGACAAATACTATGAAGACATTTGCAAAGAAAGGAGCTGTGTACAAGGGGAATGACGATGTGAAACTGAGTTTCAGGAGGTCAAACAGAGGTTGAGTTAAGCACCTTCACTGAAAAATTCGGACTCATCCAAAAACGTTGTTAGAACGGATGCCAGCAATCAAGATCTTGGTTCAGTTTTGTTGCAGAGGGAACGTAGGAATGAAAATACTAATGTGTTTGCCTAAAGGGTGCTACAGAAATCTGGACATAGCTATTCTACTATTGAGAAGGAACTAATGGCTATCAAATGAGCAGTTCATAAATTCAGACCATTCCTTTGTGGAACATGATTTATTCTTATTTCTGACCACAAACTACTTTGTGGAAATTATTAATACTAAGGGGTTCTGCACCGATTTATTTTGTATTATAGGTGAGGTTCGACATTCCATTGGTAATGTTTTGTTGTATTTGTTTTAACATCATATGTTGTGCATTTGGATTCTTTGCTTTTGTAAAAACTGCATTTGTAAAAAAATTTGGCGGAAACCCACCAAAACATGTGTTCGATAAAGCTCTGGTGGAGAAACGTCGTATCCTTCGTAAAATTAAACGTACAGCAATAATCAAAGATACATCGGCAGCATATGAAGAAGCAGTGGCTGCAATAAAACATTACAAATCCTGGGTTAGAGGACACAGGTTAAAACTCTACCAACAAGACTCGGAAAACATCTTAAAAATGATAAGTGGAAGAAACACAAGGGAATTTTGGAGTACCTTGAGAGCCACGACGGATGTACAAGAAAAATCATTAATAAGTGAGGTGGGCGAAATAACATGGGTAAAACATTTCGAAACAATGTACTTGGCTCCAACGAAACCCTCTATCGAACTCGTGGGAAATGAGCAAGGCCCATGGCTAAAAGTGGACGACCCTGAGGAGATTCGATTAAAAATTTCAAGTTTAAAGAACTCAAGAGTCCCGGGGCCCGACGGGGTCACTAATGTGGACTTAAAAACAAATCTTGAAGAGTGGGCAAGTCTACTGAGTAAAATCTTCAGTAAATGTTCGGATCTGAGAACTATACCGCTGTCTTGGAAATCAGCAACAGTGGTACCCATTTTCAAAAAAGGTGATAAAAAGGACCCAGCGAACTATAGACCAATCGCGTTGCTTGATGTCATAGGCAAAGTGTTTGGAGCAATGTTGCTAGATCACTTTAAGCTATGGGCAGCAAAAGCTCCATGTGAAGATCCATTCCAAACGGGATTTAAGAAAAATATGGGCACGACGGCTAATATTCTACTCCTTTCTGTCCTGAAAAACAAAGTCCTGGAAGGGGGTCCAAACATTTTTGTGGCATTCATCGATCTGACCCAGGCCTTTGATCGTATAGATAGAGCTAGGCTCTGGTCTAAATTGGAGGCGTGGGACTGCCCAGCCATCTTGCTAAACCCAATCAAGGCATTATATACAGACACCAATATGCGGATCCGCTTGGATCAAACCGGTTTACTATCAAGCCCGATATCAACAGCTAGAGGTGTGAAACAGGGGTGTCCATTGGCCCCGGCCTTGTTCTTGGCATTCATTGGCGACATAAATGGCTCAGATACAAAAACACGATCTTTCCCTCCGAAAATTTGTAAAACGCCTATAACGAGGCTCCTATATGCGGACGATCTAGTCCTTTTGGACTATACTCCCGTGGGATTACAGAGACAAATGACAAGTCTGCAGAACTATATGCAAGAAAATCGGCTGGAAATTAACACCAAAAAAACTAAATTGCTGAGATTCGAGAAGTCGACTAGAAAAAACAAAGGACCGAGCTTAAATCTTGAGGGCAAGCCGATTGAAACAGTCTTGGTCTTTAAATATCTAGGAGTTACATTAGACAGCACAAAACAAGACAAAGCTATGCAAACAGCGTTAACAACGAAAGTAAACCAAATGGCAGCCCAAGCCAGGGCAATAGATAGAAAGTTTGGCAGATTCTCGCTGATACCAGTGCGAGAATTCTATAAGAAAAAGGTGATGCCAACACTATCATATGGAGGCGATGCCATGATAAACTTGCCATTAGACATCTGGACAAAAATGGAGTCAAAGTTTTGGAGGAAAGTCCTCACGCTGCCGAACTCAACATCGGGTGCTTCGATTCGTAAAGAGCTTAGCCTGCCGTCCCTTAAAAGCTCCGTAGAACAGGCAAAATTGATGCTTTACAGGAAATGCCGGATGGCGGAGCCCCCATCAATTTATAATTTGATAAATCAGGAACTCGAACGAACCACTACTGGAAGCCTAACGAAATGGAAAAATGATAACATCCAGGTGTTGAAACAAATACAGGAGAACGAAGATTCACTAATCACTAATCCGAAACAAGTCCTCAAAAAACTACGAGAATACGATTGGATACTAACTCTGGAAATTGCAGAAAAAAATAAGCTAACTGCTCATCTGCCACCAAATGTTAAAAAACTAAATGAACTACAAGAATTCATTAAAAAATTCCCTTGCAGGAAAGGGAGAGACATGTTACTACGTGCTCGTCTCAATCTCCTGCCAACAAACGAGATCTTGGCAATAAGAGGCAAAACTGCATCCAATTTTTGTCGTTTTTGCAATATAGAAGAAACAGAGTCAATACGTCATTTATTGCTAAAATGTGCCGCAAACCAACAAGTAAGAAGTCGGTACTTGAGACCTATTTTTTCGGATTTTATTATAGCCGATGAAGATACTTGTTGGGCTCGCTTAATGGGAGGAGACAAGACAAAATGGCAGATAGCTACGTATAAAATATTAGAATCATTAAATCTGCCACGGAAATAGCCCGCGAGGACAACACATTTTAGCGAGACCTTCTGCTTAAATGCGAATTTTATGACAAAATGTCATTTTGTAAAAATCTGTTGATTAAATACAAAAAAAAAAAAAAAAAAAAAAAAGATTCTTTGCTTTCTGTTTTTTCTTTTGCATCTGATCCTGTCCACATGATCTGTGTGTGATGTCAACATGTGGTCTTTACATTTCCGTTTGTACCACGAACTACATGTGCTCCTAATTTTTGGGGGCGTTTATGATTTATTTATCATTTACGTTTCTTGTTTTTTCTGCAATGTTATGTCATATGTGTATTTGATTTGATTTAATTATACACAGTTTTGCCTTGAAAAGGACCCGGTGTTTTTTCAAAATTCAATGGCTTCATAACTTTGACATTGTGTTTGAACCATACTCTTTGATAAATTAATGCCATTTCATTTCTTTTGTTTGCTAGACTTGCATCCTTTGCAACCCACAGTATGTGCAGCGAACCTTGAAAGAGTTGACACTCCCTCTCTCCTTATTTTGTGTTATGACATGGGTGACCAGCCTATAAGAATATATATTGGATGGGAAATATTTTACGAGCAAGGCTGGTCTTTACCTCAGGCCATGCATGGTCCCCGTCATCATGCATGATGTATTATGCATCACGCATGATTGTTGTGCTGGTTTGATGCAAAATCATAAAATCAGCATGTATCATTTAATTTTATTTTACTAAGTTAACTTAAGCACTATGGTTTACTTTACTAGTATCTTCATTATGTGCGAAATTACAAAGTGACCTGTCGAAATCGTCAGAGGCTACAGAGTGTCAGCTAGCAGCAGTAAGGGTGGGCCGTCAAAGCCAGGCATAGCAGTGCACCTGGGGTCTGCAAGCCCCGGATGCTTTGATTTTATTTTTGTTGCATGTCAGTTTCCCAGGCCGGCCAGGCCTGACCGCACATGCCGCCTCCTCAGCGCATGCTCTGATGTCAGGGGGTCATAATGTATTGGGCTGGCTGGGCTGTTGTCAGCTCATACTTTGGCAAGAGTGGACAGCAGGAACCGTCACCTCACCGGCTTAATAATGCCACCAAGCTTGGCACTGGATAAAGGCCCAGCCCAGGAAAAGCAGCAGAGCAGGACTAAGGAGGAAAATCTCAACTGAGAAAGAACTTAGAAGTAAGAAGTAAGAAGTGTCCTATGCCAAGAGCGTGACCTGAGTCGAGTCGAACACTGTCACACTGGTGACTCTCGAGGTGAGTAGGGGAGGGTGGATGGGTGAGATGCGGCGGTTTGACGAGTGTCTGCCTTTGGAACAATTCAATTGAGAAATGTAAATGAACCTTTTGAAGGTTGTCTTTTACCAGCCTTGTTTGAAGACTTCGATATCGATCAGGATGTTGTTAACTTTTATAGATGGAACTGTGATATGCTGTAATCCATTCTCACCAAAAATAAACATGTTAAATGCATGCATCGCCGTTAGTTACACACAGAAAAAACTGGTGGAAATGGATTGAAGTGGGCCAGCTTTCTGTCGACTATATACAAATAGCACTGATCAATTCATTAAACAGACCAAGACAGCAACAGTGACACAAATAAATACAGTAAATCAGACTTTATGAACACGGATGAACCCTGTGATTGTTTACGATGAACAAATACAAATGTCCTCTCCTGAAAGACAGGCCAGGGGCAAGGGCTCACTAAAATGTTGAGCAATGACCTATAGAATTCAGTAGAATTTGCCCCAAGCAGAGTCATGGGATAGGCCACGTTGCTCCCTTTGAGGGGAAGGGCCTTTTGTTCGTCTTTCCCCGCTTGGTCATCTCTACGTGTCGGAATGTAAATTGGTTTCGTGTAATCCCACAATAGTATGTGAGTGAGTGAATGAGGCCATCCATTGTGTAGCTCAGGTCAGAAATACACATTACACAATACGAAGTAATTGGGAAAGAATAGATTTTGGTAGTACCGCCAGCACCACACTATTGTGTCTTCGATGCCTTGTCGTACGGCCCTTTATGTTCAGCACCTTTTTGATTCTGAACATTCAATTCACTTTTCAGTGTATCTTTCTGAATGGGCTGGAAGGGAGACTACTGTAATTCGTTTGAGCAGTAAGTACAGGCGCTTGCGGGTAATGTAATTGCAGTCTGTGCTAAATATGCAACACATTCTTAAACTGAATGCCTGCCTAATATTTGGAAGAGCAGTGCCACAGATTAGTTCATGGGGGGGTGTGTTGGCTACAGGGCCAACTTTTGGGATCTTAAGGCCTGGGGCACGGACATCTTTGGAGCCCCCCACCCCCTCGAAGCAAGAATGAATCCAAGAATATCTAGCTGCAAAACCCTCCACCCGCCCCCCACCCCACACCCAGATGTTCAATATTTGAAACCCTTGTTTGGATGGATGGACACAGCTCTAAATCTGCCACATATGTATTACTATCAGCAAAGTTTGTACACACCAGTTTGTTCATTGACCTCAGAGAGAGATATAGGCAAACGCTGCCTTGTCAGGATGTGGAAGTGTGAGAGCTATGAACACAGATATGTGCAACATGTGTTTAACACACTAAGCTATCTTCTGAACCATCGTGGCACGCAATATGCCTTTGGACTTTATCACTGCATGTGATGCATTCCCCAAAGAAAGATAAAAACGCTAAGAAGATTGTGCTATAGTAACTAAAGAATCTATGTGATCACCGTTGTTGCTCATAATGTCGACTATTAAACTGCCAACTCCCATTATGGCACTGCGCAGTGATCACATAGATTACTGTGCCCTGCACCCCCATACCCGCCCCCCATTCACTTACATTTTCGGTGGCACACAGTGAAGTGTGCCACCATCTCTCTTCCGACCCTGCAGCGTTAGTTCCTCCCACTTGCGTGGGTTGGTAATGAGGCTGCAGGGACATATTTTCAAATAATATTTGTTTTTTTACTTCTTACACCCCGCTTTCCATTACTGTAAGTGGGCGACACCTCTGCAACCCTTAACTCCCGTTTCTGCACCTAAGAGGAGCGAGGGGCACCCCGGCACCCTCTGCTCTACTTGGGCTCAGTAATGGGAATCAGGATTTTGTGCGCACCTAAAGGTGCGTAGCTGCGGGGCGCAGTAGTGGAGTCAAAATGTTGGTACGATTCCGTAACAAAACACACACACTGTACTACAGTAAACACAGAATGCATTACACGATTAATTAGTCAAATCAGACCATAGTTTTTAAGAACAGCCAGCCAGCTGGCACAGTGTCTCAGCAGCAAATATCAAGACATGTTAATTATATTTTGTAAAATGAAAGCACTGACTTCTTTACATCAGGCAGTTAGTTTGGACACTCCTCAACCCGTGCCGCCATAAGGTGAGGGCCTGGGGCACGTGCCCCTTCTGTCCCCCCATAAAGACGTCTCTGGGGAGGAACACATAGATATGCATTGTTAGCACTCAATGGCAAGATGGTTGGCATTACACAATGATGAACAGAGAGAGAGAGAGAGACTCAGTGTTCTCTAGCAACCCCAAACACACAGAATGCATTGCCACCCGGAGTCCTTGGTATGCCCACAACTGCAGTTACTGCTGGAGCGAAATTTGCTTGCCATTCATTAGAATATAAATTACTGAACATAGGGCATCTGAACCAGGACAAACCCCAGGCCAATTCCAGGGGTAGCACCATTGGATATTAGCATATTTAAAACTAACGGAAGGGACATAGTTAAAACAAATATAGAAGTAGGCATGAAAATGAGATGGAGGTTATATTTTTATTATACATGTCTTCCAATTTTGATTGTCCACAGTATGGTGCGTGGTTCAATAACTCATCGTGTTGGATAGCTGAATGGGTTGAGCATAGGCTGTATTGGTCTACTTGTAAGCTGCAAGCCATGCCTTCCAAATCCAGCAAGTGTGCAGTGGTAACTCTGATGTTTATTAAGGAGTGTTACTGGATTGTGAAATAAAAAATGACAGCTATGCGTCTAGGGAAGCTTCTGTGAATGTGATTACCCAGTATGAGAATGAGATAATATTATTAAGATGGATCACAGTGACCTATTTTATTAGAAGTCATTTGTAAACAGCAGAAGAGAAACAAGAAATAGTCATCACATCAAGAAGGAACACATAGGGCCTGATTCACTGAAGTGTTTTATAATGGTGCAATCCCATAGGAAAATGTTCTGTTAATCAGGCCCTAAGTGTTGCTTCTAATATATACACTTATTTGTAATGCCTTGTGGATACTTCAGGGCACCAGCCTACAGTTATTACCTTTATTTTTAGTTTCAGATATTTGGTGGCACCTTGGCACCACCTATAAGCACAAATTATGGCATTGGAGTACAGATAGGATAACGCTAGAATGTGAGGAAAGGCCCAGTGCTTCTTTGGTTATTTACAAGTCCATTGACACCCATTCTAATCCCTTTGGAAACCAACACAACCATGCCTACCAAGTGAAATTACCTAGTCCTGCACTGGGATGTAATTCAGGCAGGCCAGGTCTGAACTCTCAGGATAGGAGACTTGTCTCTGTGGCATGCCACTGCTCTAGATGTGAAGCTTTTAAGATCACTGCATGATGGAGGATAGTGAACCATGGTTTCCAAGGCCTTAGAAATGTACATGGATGGTGAATGCAGGCTGAAGAACTGCGTGCCTAGCAACTGCCACTGTATTTGAGTACAGGGATGACATCAGGGCCTTTCAAGCTTTTCAAAGGAAAGGGGCCTCAAGGGGGTCCCCAAGAACTGTCCCCCAGCTAGCAAGTCAGCACAGAAGTATTGCAATATATTAATATCTCAATTCATTTTCTGGGGCTCAAAATGTGTGCTTTCCAGCTCTTGGCTTACAAGCTGAGTTTTCTGTTCCCGCTGGATATACAGAAGTGTTACCACCTCATTGCTTTCTAACACTAAATCCTCCACTTCAGCCCCTTGCTGAAACAGAAGGCTTTAGAGCTTGTCAATGGGCATTTCATGTTTAAGCTCCCTGCTGGCTGGCCATCTCGTGATAATCGGCTGCTATTAGCTTTTCCTTTATTGCCATTGTAATGCAGGCACCCAATGGGTGCTTCGGACTGTTTTAGCTGTAAGGATCATGTTGAAATGGGCCATCACACATCTTCAGCCAGATCTGCTTGAGTAGAGTTATCACCAATCTACGGTGTGGATGCATCTATTTTATATTGGGGCGACTACACCTTATATGAGAGCAGGGTGTTCAGTGCAGAGGTTTTGCAAATACAGTAACATGTTGTATATATAGAGCTTTCACCAAAAGGTTATACATAGAACGCATTTACATACAGTGGGCCAGATTAACAGAAGTGTTTTATAATGGAGCAGTACCCATTGAAAAATGTTCTGTGAACCAGGCCCAATATTTTTAACCCTTTCCAGCGGACATATATTTTGACCTTCTTGGACTTTTCTTTTGGCTGATATTTAGCATAGAGCACTTGACATTTACAAAATTCAAAAGAAAAAGTGTTCCAAGCTCATCTATTCTAGAGATCCATATCTAATCGATGTAATGTTTTGGCCTAAGAACGGCCACCTGACTGTTGTATTAACCCTCAATAATGTACTGCCCTCCAGTACATGAGGTGTGTTGTTTTGGGTGTTGTAGTCATGAAGTATTCATTCAAACAAATGTCAAGGAGTTCTAACATGCGATGGCCAACACATGGCACGCCGATCGTGGCAGGATGATTCCAAACAGGACATCCATATCATGTGATGGATATACCAACCAACATCATCCTTAGTTTTGTTTGAGGCAGGGAAACCCGTTTTAGCTATAGGGACAGGTAAGGTTCTTCCTTATTTTCTGTTAAATACAATATCATGTCAACACGCATGCCACCTTTGTGTCCCTGGTCTACTTCTGCACCCTTTCAGCAGTCAAACTCCCTAACTGACTGTGTTGAGTAATTTAAATACTGTGAGCCATGGTGACTTCTTGTAGGCTCACCAGCGGACTGGCACATCTAGGTTGTAAGGTCAATGACTTCTTGGACACATTGCTTCACCAAGGAATTTAAAAGCAGCAATCATTTAGCCTTTCGAGAAGAATATTAAGGGAATCCCTGGCACCCAGTATACTAGCATCCTGTATCCATCATCCATTGCCATCCCAAACTTCAATAGTGGACAAGCTATCAGAGCATCATTCAGACTACTAAAATGAACAGAATTGGCATTGCTCTACATTTGGGATTATTTGAAGAGAAGTAAAGAAACAAACCATCCTTGTGACATATCCTCCAGGATATCGCTGCAGAAATCTACTTTGTGCAATCATCATCCATGATACCTATGCATTATTTCATAGAATAAACCCCACCACCTCTAAGTAAAGACTGGAAGAAAGCAGCCTGCAGAATATTCCAGTTGATGATACCCTTCCTCTCCGTTTGGACAGAGAATACATATCTATAGCCTGTCATATTGTCTACACATATCACCACATGCAGACAAGTGCAAGTATCTAATTTCCCTCATTCTTTCCAACATCTACATGGCACAACTGTTTACATTTCATTGAGAGACCAACCAGTTCAAGAGAGTGCAGGTTTCAGATCTATCCAAGTGTGCACTAGGAGCTGAGCCTTGGGTGCAATTCATTCTTAAGACCCCTTTTCCAATGGGATACAAGCTACCCCTGATATAACTTCAGACCCTACTTCTAGGCTGGGTTCAACTTCTGGAGCGTTAAGTCCTGCAACCATCTCTGATGGCAAAGTCACCAGCCCTGTGTGTCTTTCCCTTACTATTAGTTCAGGGTTGGGGCAAAAGGGAGTAAACACACAAGTAAAAATACAAGCTAGTGCTCCTGTTGAGACAAGAGCAGGTTCTATCTCCAATCCCCTTTTGACTAGACCAGTTAGTGACTCCATTTCCATCCAGAAGAATCCAACTGTTCATAAAGAGATTTTTCATTTAAACCCCATTAAATTGAGAATTGCTTTGCTTAACACACGTTCCATTGTTAAACATGCGGTCGAGTTGACCAATCTTTTGGTCAAATTAACATCTGATCTTGGAGTCACTGAAACATGGTTACATACTGTTGCCACTCATTCTCACATTCTGGCAGCACCTGAAGGCTATAGCTGTTATAGAGCAGATTGGGTGACCTCCAAAGGGACAGGGTGTGTTTCTTATCTTCAAAGATTCTTTGAAGATACATTCCACTAAGGTACTTTCACCAGATAATTGTGATTTGTTGAAGGTGAAACTCAGTTTAAATCTGACCACTACCATCAGTTTCCTGTTAATGTACAAACAACCACAAAAAACGCCACTTTTAGAGGACCAGTTTCTTGCCCTCTGTAAAGAAATTTTTGATCTGCATTACATTTCTTGGTACGGGGGGACTTGTGGGTGGTGAATGATAAAGATGCTGATGCAGCCACCCTGCTCTTGTGTTATCCGGGAAGTACGCTCCGCTACACACCAAGAAGGCAGTTCTCTTGACTGGGTGCTGTTCCATAATATGGAATTTACTTCTATTAAAGTGACCCTGTGCTCTTGGTACTATCACCGTCTTGTTTCCGTTAATCTTACACTGCCAGATAACTCTGCCAGGGTAAAGTGGCATTTAAAAGGAATGGAAAAGACAAGGAACTATACAGATATTACTCCCCAATCGTTTGCAACCATCATTGGTTGTTTTTCACATAACTTGCCCCATCTATGCTAGTGAAGGAATTGGTTACTCACTACCAGCAAACCATCTCTGAGGCTATTGATACTCTTGCCCCTCTTAGGACTAAAAACATTGAAAGGATTACCAAAACAAAAAACACTTGGTTTAAGTGATCACTCTCAGAAAAGTGAAAAGGGTGAAAGAATGCGTTTTCTGGAAAAATCTGTGCACTGATTTCCTTCTCGGTTATAAGAAGGCTCTGACCTATAAGCAGGCTATTTTATTTGTCAAACTAACTATAACAACAGAATCCTGGAAGCCAAGTCTAGCTCACATGAGCTCTTTACAATTCTCTGTGAACTTGAAGGAAAAAACAGGAGGTTCGGGATTAAGAAGAATGATGGCTGTTGCCAGTCCATTGACCTGTGGATTCCTTGGCACTTATAGTTCTGCCACTCCTGGAAGATCAGTCGCTATTTGCATACCACCAAATGTTGGAGGATGAAGTTCTTTAAATCTTAAGGGGCATGAACCCAACCTTGTGTCTCGGAGACGTGTCCCTCAGGCATCATGAAGGACTCTGAGGTACTGATTATCTGGACTACTAGGATCATAAAAGCCTCCTTTGCTGATTTCTTAGTTCCCTCTTCAATCAAGAAAGTGTGGATAACACTATACGGCTTCTAAGAAAGGACAATCTCGATCCTACGATTGCAGGGAACTACCACCCTACTGCCCTATCACCAATGTCCCCTTCTTACAAAAAATTCAGGACAAAGTAGCATACACTCAATTCCAAGATTTTTTCAAAGCTCACAATTTGGTGAGGGCTTGGATGGTGGGGGCTTAGCAATCTGGCTTTTGAATCAAATATGGTACTGAGACTTCCCTTCTCGATTTAAAATCAAAAATCTTAAACTTTATCGACTGGCATCTCATGGCATTATTGATGCCTCTTGACCTTTCATCTGTGTTTAATTTAGTGGACCATTTTCTGCTTGTTATGAGAGTGTTGGATGTTGGTAGATGTCAATATTACTATTCGGTCTCCTATTGTCCATAGTTTTTGTGAGCGAGAAGGTAGAGTCACTTCATTGTTTTTCATTCAAATTTGAGCACCAAGTGGATGCAACTCCATGCAGATTTTCTTCAATCCTTAGATACCCTGTTACCTCCTGGTGTGCACAGGGATCAGGACATGCTGATTTCTCGTGGGCACAGACTGACATCAGTACCAGATCTTCACGTGTAGGTTTTCCGGTGGGTACAGACTGACATCAGTACCAGATCTGCACGTGTAAGTTTTCCGGTGGGCACAGACTGACATCAGTACCAGATCTGCACTTGTAGGTTTCCGGTGGGCAATCCTATTCCTTTCCGGGTCTCAGTTTGTATCTGGTCTTTTCTGGAATAGTATGATCTTGGAACAAGGTGGTTGTCTGTATTGAAGACTTTATAATAGATTTTGACAGACTCACAGGTGTGCAGGAATCCTTCATTTCAGACAAAGGAGGTTAATATCCATCAGAGGGGGAGGGCAAAGGAACCAATTTGATGTGAGGATCGTGGATCAAATTCCTTTTAACCTCTACTCAAACTGCAATTTGGGTGGCCAACAACACCTGGTATGGTCCTAGTCAACGTGTTTCCAGTGCAGTGCTTCTTTGAATGTTTTTGACCATCACCAGGTCACCATGTTTCAACCGATGTCCTTCTTGCACATTTGTGTTCGGCAATCTATCCTTCACCTACTGGTGGATAGAATTCAATTGTTCAGTCACTTGTTTACAATAATCAACAAGCAGTGAGTACTCAATGTGTTTCAATGATCATGGTATAGGAGCGCCCATAATGATTTCATAAGTAGATAACCCTGGACGTAACTGTAGTCCTCTTAGAGAGGAATGCTAAAGGCAGAGTGTCTAACCATGTAAGTTGTGTGTGCGCACAAATCTTGTTTTTTTTAAGATTCCATTGTGGTACTTAATTAACCCTGCACTTTGAGGATAGTTAGCGGTGTGAAATTTCTTTTTGATCTGAAATCCATTACACACATTTTTTATTAATTCTGCAACAAAATGGGGGCCATTGTCAGACCAGATTACCCTGGGATATCCAAACCTGGGGAAATATTCTTTCAACATGACTTTCACAGTGGAGATGGCTGTATTATCTTTCAAGGGAATAGCCTCTACCCATTTTCTAAAGGCACAGATCACTACTAGCACATATTTCAAATAATCACATCTTTCTAATTCAATAAAGTCAAAATGCAAAACTTCAAATGGGAAGATAGGAGGGTCAAAATTTCCTGTGGAGACCGTAGTTCCTCGAGCTATATTATGTTCTAAGCATATCCTGAAATTTCTAACCATATTCTCAGCTGTTGTAGTAATCAATGAATTAGACCAAACATTCTCCAACTGATTGTAAATAGTTTTAGCGTGTATGTGGGTGGGTCCGTGGGTCATACGCACAACCAAAGGTGCATAGGCATTAGGTAAAATCCATTGTTTTTTAGACCGTGTGACCCAACACCCCTCTTGATCCTGTTTAGTAAAGATGTCTTCCCACCCCCTTATTTCCCAGTCAGTGGCCATTGCTTGTATCTCTTTAATACTAACAGCAGTTTCCTCCATGCATCCTAAATCCTGAGCCCTTCAGTCACTATTTTCTGATGGGCAGCACATTTAACTATAGCTAATTTCCTTGTTAGCTTTAGAGATGACAACAGTCACATTATTAAGGAACCATGTTGTATCCTAGTTCCATGCAAAGTCAAAAATCCCCATTCTGCCCATAGTTTTCCAAAATTATGTGATACTCCAAAGGCATACTAACTGTCAGTAAACATATTTATAGACAGGTTTTCTGATAATTCACAAGCATGACTTAAAGCTATGGTTGCTGCTGTCTATTTGTTTGGTCTCAACTATAGTTTATAATTAGTAACCGCAAAAACTGTGGTTGTAGTTGCACCAGTCATTTTAAAACATGATCCGTCACAATATAATTATACTTCCGCCTGCGGAAGGGGGTATCTCGCAAATCAATTTGGCCCTTGGTTCTTTCTTCACTTGCAAAAATACAAAATAAGTTTGGCTACCTCATTATCCTTGATACTCTGATTTGTTATGGGTAAAAGCTCAGCGTGGTTGAGTTTGTTGCAGTGCTTAATTTTGATATGTGGTGCAAACAATATCAATTCATATCTGGTAAGTCGGGCTGTAGTCATATATTGGGTCTGAGTCCTATTTAAAAGGACATAAACTGAGTGAGGTACCATCACGTTTAAAAAGTGACCTAAAACCATACATTCACATTGTTTTACTGACAAAGCTGCAGCTGCTACATCACACAAACATTTAGGCAAAGCACATGCAACAGAGTCTAGCATGGAGGAAAAATAGCCGCACAGTCTATTTCTTCCTCCATGTTCCTTTGTCAAAACAGCCAAAGCACATCCATCAACTTCATGCACAAACAAAACAAATTCCTTATTTCAATCCAAAGTACCTAAAAAGGGAGCAGAACAAAGCGCTGTATGCAACAAAACAAATGCATCTTGATGTACATCAGTCCATGGCACTGGATTCTGTACATTTTTTGTTGTAAGTTGTATCAAGGGTTTGACAATACGTGAGAAATTGGGTATCCATTGGCTACAATAGGAGGCAGTGCCTATAAGCAAACTAACTTATTTTAGTGTCTTTGGCTGTGGCATTTTAGAAATTGCTTGTATTCTATCAGGTGTTAGTTTCCTATTCAACTTAGACAGGAGGCTACCTCCTGTCTACAATTCTGTCATTTCTTCAAAGACGCTTTCTGACCATGACAATTGTTTGAATAGTTGAATGTTTACAGTGTTCCTTCATGTGAGCTGCTTTAAGTAAATCGTCAATGTATTGAATCAGTGTAACAGATACGGGCGATTTCAGGGAATCCAACTGTTTAAGTGCCCTACTGTATATACTTGTGCTATGTGTTTAGCCTTGTGGTATTCTGCTGAAAGTAGACGCTCTCCCACCGAGGGAGAAAGCAAATAAAAATCTGCTTTCTGGATGTAACGGTATACTAAAAAATGAATTTTTCTAATCGATTAAGAATAAGAATGGTAGTAATGTTTGGAACTATCGCCCTTAAATCAATTACAAAACAATATGGTAGATTTGTGTACCTTTTTTTAAAAACAGGCAAATTATGGCTATTGTATACACTCCCTGTTATTTCTTCTACAATCTCTTGTCTTACTAAGTCTCAGACAATTGTTTCAAGAGCTGAATAACCTTCAGGGGATACTTTGTACTGATGAATACATGGATAAATTGCTCCCTGTCGTATTTATTTTTTTACTGGGACAATATCCATAAGATCGACGTCATTATCTGATACCGCCCATAAGGAATCAGGGAAGTCATAAAACTCTGGTGGCAAGGTTTTGCTAAAAACTGATTCATTTTCGAAGGGCATACTGCAATATGTACTCCATCAGGTGTACAATAAATAGTAGCACACAACTTTTTCAACAAATTTAATTCCACCAAATTTTCTCCACACTCTGTTGTTAATAAGAACGGCATCTCACTAGCTGTGGGTCCTAAAAGAACAAGCACTGCGACCGATACTTTACTTACTAGAGCTGTTCTAGCGAACCGTACTGAAATATTAGTATGCCCACTCAAAAGAATGTATGGAAACTTAACATGATCTACCAGAAATCACTGCTCTTGTCTCCCAACTCTCATGTGAATGTAGGGTCCTGTCTAACCCATAGGGATGGGAATTGGTTCCATTTTCATTTGAGGGCTTTCCTATTCAGAGAAATCTCAAGAGAAATCCTCAATATTGTATTGATTCGTAAGAACATACTTGCTTGTATTATCGACACATTGGAGTTAATAGGGACTGTAGTAGTTGCTGCAGGGCCAGCCGCAGGCCCAGGTGGGCCGTCCTCTTCCTCTTCTTTGATACACTCCACTTCCCCTATTTAACAAGGCTGGGCACTGTACCCTCCAGTGGCCCTCTGGTCTGCAATATGCACACTGATTAGGCCCTGGTGGTGAAAATGGTACAAATGGACCAACACCTCTTCCTCTTGAGCCCATACATGGCCCTCTCCTAGTTCCCTGTTGTACCTTCTGTAACAACACTATTGTCTAAAGATCCACTTCTTTTCTGCTTTCTCTTTCATCTGCACTCATTCTAATCCCATAATATCGGGCCATATGTAGAATATCTGACAGTGTTTTAGCCTGCCTTTTGTAACTAGTGTGTAAATAGTGTGAAGGTTAAGTACTGCAGGAGTGGGCCTTTCACAAGCTATCCTATTAGGGTCAAGCTGATAAAGTGTGTCCACTGTCCTCCCCTAAGTAACAGGGTCAATGACATTTCTAATTGGTGTCCAATTATCTGATGGCAAAATTACTGAGAATAGAGTTTCCAAATCCCTACTAGTGAAGATAGAGGTATTCAAAACAGCCTCTAATTCTTTATAAAACCCTGGTGGATTTTTCCTAATGTCAGGGACTGTCTGTTTTAATGCATTTATTTCTTGTCTGGTAAAGGGTACGTGAACAAATTGGGTATCACATTTAGCGGGCCACATAATGGGTTTCCCTTGATTATCAAGGACTGGATCTCCTTGAGCATCAATTGTAGTATGCTGTGGTATATACACAGGTGGCACCTCCCACATATGTAGCTGGCAACTTGGTGATTTTTGTAATTTTAAAGGTGCTGTTAAAAGGATGAGTTGCTCTGGGATACTCATTATGGATGCATTATCTATTATTAGTTTCAAGTGTTAGAATTCTCTAACTTGCCTTCCTTATTGTGCTGCATAATTGCATCCAACATTACTTTCATGACATGCATCTGCATCTGGGGGCATACTGACAGAAAGTACTGCAAATGACTGAAAGAGGGTTCAAAGTGGTGGCCCATCTGAGAGTGGTACGTGTAATTAACTGTAGTTCCTCATCTGACACACACAATAGTTTACCTGCTGTGATGATAACAGGCTGATGGACATACTCAGAAGTATTAGCTCCAGTTTCAAATACCATTACTTTAATTTCATCAAATAACACCCAAAGTCCTTTAACATGTGAAAAGGCATCCTTTTCCGTATGACAAGAGAAGGCAACTAAATTTAAGTCTTGCAATTTCCTAGCAACTGCTGAAGGCAATTTTTGTTCCCACTGGATTTGAATCTCATCACCCAAATATTATGATAAAATTAGTCACTCGGGACCTCGGGTTTCAAGTACTTCCTCAACCACATTCTGTAATGACTCTGCTCAATGTTAACCGAACAGCCTGCTCCCTCAATTTCCTTTTGTTGAGAAGGCATTAAAGTGTCTTGTGTGTTCCTAATAAAATGTTCTAATGTCCTTGCCTTTTCTTTAGTCAATGGGCTATGTATATATATTTACTGGAGGATCTATCCTGGTATCTGATATGTGATCTTCTTCTAGTAGGAGGGAAGGATTTTGGGGATGCGGAAGAGTGGGAGGAAGTTTAGGTGCCCGGAGCACTAATACTAATGAGCTTTGTGGTTGACTATATGGAGGAGGAGGTGCAGAGGCAAGGAGATGTTGGCGAGGGTTATTAAGAATGTGTTCTATTACGGGATCTTGGGTAGTAGTAGGTATAACAGCGTATATTCATGGTCTTTGTAACTGACAATATCTGTCTATATCTCTATTATTTTGCTGATATTTTTGCTGATCATGAACCAAAACTTTATCAGCCTGTGACATGTGTCTTTGAGCAAATTTCTGTTCATGTTTCATCTTATTCATGGTTATTTTGCACCAATCACGGATAATATCAAAAGCGGAGGGTCTAGCTTTATTCATTAATAATATAGATTCTAAATGCTGAATTACGAATATGTCAAAAGAGCAATTTTCTGGCCTTCTCAAGCTAGGCTTATCTTTAGTTTGTTTGTGCCATGAACTGTTGAATACTATCGCCCCTAACCCTTATTTGACAAACATGTCCTATGCTGGGGTACCTTCTGGGAGGGCAGGCTGACCAAATCGTCGTTCGTAGATCAAACACAACAAAGTCCGTACCACCATTTACGAAAGCGTACTGGGACCAGGCATCATAAAATGTTCTTATTTTTCCTGGGCAAAAAAAAGGTATTTTCAAATATTTTCAGTTTAATCCGCCCAACCAAGTCTTACTTGCCAAACAGCTGTACTTATTGACAACGTTTTGTCTCTGTTGCTCTGGGTGAAATATCATGTGCAGTTCAAAGGGCCCCAGCTGGGAGTTAAAGTCTATGGAGAGAAGACCGCCGTTGAAGGCCAGCTGCAAGAAATTAAATCTCCATGATAGCATGGATCCCTGAAACTAAGTGGCGCATTCGGCAGGTTCCTCTCTGTCACATCTAGTCACGGTGCCCTCGTCCTCAGTGGGGCCCACGTTGGGCACCATTTTGAGACTTCTAAGTGCTATAATTCAAACAAAATAGAGCATTCTGAGACAGAGTTGCAAAATTCCAAGGTAAGAATTAATTTGCACATATCATAAACTCGAGCAGACTTCAGGTTCCTCCATGACCAGTGCCTGAATGGTTCACTGTGTCCCTGAATCAATATAGGTCATTTGTTGTTATTTTACAAAAGATAATAACACAATAATGTTCAGACTACATATACAATGTTACATCTAATCCCAAGAGGGCAGGACAAATTACATATTCAACAGATTGCATTGCTATGTCAAAATTCTCTGCTTTGCTTGTGGCTTTAATTGCATGTTCTTTCCACCGGTATACACGCATTTCGCCGACCTATTTTTGGTCGTGGTACTTTTCATCACCGGATTTTACATCGCCAGAAATCCCGTTTTTAAATTTTTTTATTTTGGGGGGTGTTTTGTTGGGGTTGGGGTATTATTATAATAGGAAGAAGGGGTCTGGGGGGGAACCTCCCCCCCCCGAATAAAAAAAAAAACAAAAACAGGGTTTCAGGCGATGTAAAATCCGGCGATGAAAAGTACCACGACCAAAAATAGGTCGGCAAAATCACGTACAACCCTTTCCACCAGTTCACAAATGGTGACTTGTGTTTGCGGTCCTTAAACACAGAACCCGCCTGCCTTTAATTCTAAAGCTTGAGGCCAAAGACTACTGAGACGAAGAACATTTTTTATACGGAGGCACAGGTCCACTGAGGAACTGTCACATGCAAAATAGATATCAATAGACAAGCCCAATATTAAAAAGGAAAAAAGGACTCAATGGTCGGTTGAACCACCCCTGGATCAACACACAGTGAGACGCTTGTTCCCTGGCAGGGGACCTTAAGGTTGAGCACTGCAATGCAGAGAGTGGTGGGGACCAGAGAAGTCCAGAGAAGGTGAATGGTCACCCTATTTGCACAACCTTTAAAAGATACCTTTGTGCTTAAAACAGAATGGAAGTGTTGAGCACTCTGACTCAGTATGTAACTAACCTCTGCTTAGTGCAATCAGTATTTATATACTATTTAATGAACAGAATGAAACCATATTGAAACTGCTTTTCTTACTTCGCTGAATGGAAGGATCTGCCTTTCATGTTATTTAAACTAGGTTTTTCAGTGAAAGCCAGGTGGCTAAAACATGGACTCTACATGGACCCAGTCTTCTCGATGACTGACAAATCTGACCCCACTTTGAACATTACTAAGAAAACAGGGTTTTGATTGCAAAAAGGGATTAGCTTAGGGCTAAGAACATGCATATTATTATTATATTCTAACACAATGGCTGTAGGATGCATGTGTGGGATGGGTGGAGGGCCTTTCACAATTATATGTGAAATGTAAACAGGGGCTAAATTGGAGAGACAGAATGATGGAGAGGATTTATAGTTGGTGTGTTCACAAACAGGTAGCCAGTGAGCTTTCTCCTGGGCTGCTGTGATGTGCTTACCTTTAGCGAGGTCAAGGTCGGCATGGAGGGCATTGGTTTGAATGACCTGTAATTTATTGAGGTTCCTTTCAGCTGTGCCCACCAAAAGGACATTGCAATAGTCCAGTCTGAAGACTATCATCGCGTGTGCAATGATGAGGCAGTTTGTGCCGAGAGATAGGGTTTGATGGGATTCATAAGCTTGATGGAGTGGGCAGCAGATGAGGAGATAGCGTCGATTTTCTGTTGACATGGCTACTGTGGCATTGAGGTATATGCCCAGGGTTTTGACAGCTGGAGATACAGGGATGTCAAATTCATTAATTTTTAAGGACTGATAGGCAGGATCAGTTGGCTAGTGAGGATTGTGTGGCAACAAATAGGATTTCTCTTTTATCATCGTTGATTCATAATTGATTGGAGACCATCAAGGCTTTGATGGTGTCGTCCGATGAGGGTGGTGGTGTCTTGTCTATAGTTGCCGGTGAAAGGGAGCAGAATTTGTGTGTCATTGCCATAGTTTGTATAGGTGATGCCGAAGGAGTCTAGATGTTCAAAGAGGGGTCTTATGTAGATATTGTAAAGCTTCAGGGATACACAGGAGCCTTGGGGGACACCACAGGAGATAGGAGAGGGAGGGGCAGAGTAGTTGTCGATGAAGACTCAAGCGGTTCTTTTGGTGAGAAATGACCCAGTTGATTGCCTCTGGGAAAGGTTGGTGGCAGAAGAGAGGTGATGGCACAGGGTGTGGTGTTTGACGAGATTGAAGGCCATTGAAATGACAAGTAGGTGGGTAATGTGGGTGTTTCCAGAGTCTCTGATGTCATTCAGTTCATCCTTTAAATCTAGCAGGGCAGATTTGGTGCCAAATCCGGGGATGGTAGCAAGATTGGAACGGGCTGAGAATGTTGTTTGTCATCAGATCGTGTTGGATTTGGACATAGGCAGCACAATCCAGGATTTTCTGAAGGATTAGGATTGTGATGACGGTGCAGTAGTTGGAAGGGGTGGTTTGGTAGAGAGAAGGCTTTTTAAGAAGATGAGAGATTCATCCTTCCTTGAGGCAAGTGGGAACAGACCCAGATGTAAAGGACATATTTATGATGGGGTGATGATGGGTACGTGGGCCTCAGCACAATCTTTGATAAGGGGGCAAGGCAGATGTCACCTTTGCAGTGGGAGAGTTTCAGGACTTTGATGAGAAAACATGTTACTGATTCGGAAATAGATGGAAGTTGAAAGGGGGAATAACAGCAAGGGAGTGGTGGTTTGAGAAAGGGCAGTTTGGGGGTCAGTGGTTTGGAAGGTGAATTGCTTGTTCAGAATTGTGGTTTGGGGCAGGGAGATTTTGCCCATGAGGGTGTCTTGCACTTTGCCACACCAGGCGTCATCTTTAGAGAAGCTGATTGGTGAGGCAGAGGGTTTTTCAAGTTCTCTCAGGATGGCAAATAGCTCACGCACATCAGACTTGGCTTTAGAGATTCTATCTTTGTAGATGGAGGCTTTGGATTTGTGAAAGGCTGATTTGTTATCTTTAGAGAGGAGTAGAGTGCACTGTTTTACTCAGAAGGTTTTTTTTCTCTATATTGCTTTGATGACTTGTTTTTTTAGAACAAATGGATTTGAGATCTGGGGAGAAAGAGTTTATGTGGGCTGAAGGTTTGTGATTGTGTTGTTTGAGTGGGGCTAACTTATCTAATGCCAGGGTAACATAAGTGTTGTAGTGTGAGACAAGCAGGGCTAGGTCAATAGAGTGGAGGTGGGGTGTCAGAGGTTAAGAAAGGGAGGAGGCAGTGAGTTTGTGAGTGCAGCACGATAGTGTGGGTAGTAACATGTATTAAGTTGTTAGTTGGCTAGATATTGGTGGGACTAGAGAAGAAGATGAGATGGTGGTGAGACCAGATCAAGGGTGTGTTGGAAGTAATGGATGTATGGCAATTCATGTCGACTAGCCAGTCAAGTGTGCAACCAAGGGAGTTGATGGGTGCACATAGGCACTGGTTGTCACCAAAGGTGGTGAGGGCGCTAGCCGGGGACAAGTAATCCTTGTCAGCAGGGTCAATAAAACCTAGCATAAGTTCACCTAGGAGGAGAAGCTTAGAATTTGGTTTCAGGTTGAAGGAGTGGAGTTGTGATTGCAAACATTTTTGTAAAGGAAAATTGAACAGCTCCAACATAAATGTTCTCCATGGTCGAAGAGCCTTGGTTCCAGAGGGTGGTTCCCATGTCTTGGATTCTTCATGAATATGAATGACTCTAGGTCTAACAGTTCCTTGTGTCATTCTTGGTGCACAACACTACTATTATTTACAAAACTGCTTAGCCTTGTGGTTACACTTCTTTAAAAAGTTTGTTGTTTTGTTTAGCAAACACAGTTATTGATCTTTTCTTGTGACTTACTGTAGATTCACAACAGCCTGCTATACTCCCATGCCAGGACTTCTTATATTCACACATGGTACCCCTTTTACTTCCACAATGGTGTATACCCATTTTGGTATATTACATCTCCTTGATACATCATTCGCTTTGAATTCCCCCAATATTTTCATTCCATACACTCATCAGTGGCTGGGGTCTTTATTATATATGCCTTCCTGGTTTTCAATCAGTCTCTTTCTTTTCTCTGTTTCTGTTGCTTTATTTGGTATAGTTTGTACTTGGGGAGATCGCCGAAATGCCTCAGGGTCCCCACTATGCCTGGTTGACCAACCGGCTTTGTTTGGTGTTCGCGGACCCATTCAAGTTTACGCTGCAAAGGTTTGCTGCCTGTTTTCCACTCTGGATTGCTCTTATGCCATTTTGGTCTCTCTCACGGCTTTGCATCAGCCCACCTGTCTTGATCCAGGTCCTGGCAGGTCAAATGCTGCTTTCTTCACTTGCTGAATGCCCAGAAGTCTTTCCCTGGCTTCAAGTGTGTATGTGACTCATCCTGTGCTCACAGCATGTCTCTGCTTCCTCTCTGGTGAGCCAATTAGCTCCGCCACACCGGTTTATGCTTCCAAACTCCACAAGCCTCGCAGAGAGGTGCGATTACCTCTCCCAAACAGCAGCACTCTCTAAGAGTTTGCTTTCAATCTTTAAATGTCCCGCTGACAGGTTCATTACAAAAACAACTAAACTGCTCATTGAGCTTTAGGCACCTTCTGCTCTGCATTGTTCTTTCCATCTTCCTTGTCCCAGTATTTGGGTGATTTTGGGAAAAGGAGTCCATTGATATTGATTAATACAGATTACTTGGAAAATAACTTCCAACAGTTCTGAATGATGAGCCAGTTCTATATGGTGCATAATCGGAACTTGAAAAGGTAGTCTTGAACATGTAAAATTTAGACCAGGGATCGAAGTTTGGCCTATAGGGGTCGATACCATGTCTTATCCAATGAAGCCATGAAATTTCCCCAGAGCTGTCTCCTTCCATGTGATCCTCCCTCGTATAGCTGCCCCCAGGGCCAGGATCAGGTAGCGGTTGCCGTCCCCTGGCCACATGGGAGGATGTTACTACCAGGGAATCAGTGATGACTTCATTGGATTAATCACAGGTCAAGTAATTTGTGAGAGATTTTCTTACTGGCACCTATCCTTTTTGAATGTTTTGTTTTCTTAAAGGTCTCCCACTGTTCCTGAGGCTTTTTACTTTCCACATGATTACTCTTAGAACAGGTCTTTCTTTGGGTCGTCTATTAAAGTCCAGATTTAATGAGGAACCAATTTCCCAGCATTTGACATTTCCAAGCTACAAACATTGTCCTGCCCAAGCAATGATCATCATTGGGAGCTTTAAAGATACACACACGTTTGGGGGAGAGATACAAAGTCTCCAATTTCAACTTTATTTAACTCAGCACCAGAATATGTGCACAAACATTATCCGGAATGTTATCGTAAAGTTCAACAGAGTCACTTAGAACTGAATTTAGGGCTGAGATACTGGGAGCCGATTACTTAATTTGTTTGTCGGTATCTCTTAAAATACGATGCACTGGAGCATGATTCTTTTTCAACCTAGAAGCTGATGAACAATACCTATTTGTAGATACAAATTCCATTAACATGGAGGGCATGCCCAAGCGAAGGTCCGCCTGAGTAAAATTTTCTGGACAGTCTGGCACTGTATCCATACACTTTTTGGCCTCCCCAGTATGGTCATGGGTAAACAAAATACCATCCACAACTTCGTTCAACTACAGCCAACTCAAATCATGTATTCTGTTTTGTTCAGATGATTCATGTCAATGCCTATTCATTATGGGCCTAATATCCGTACTAGTACCCGAGACCAGAAGTAATCAATAGTTTTTTTCCCCACTATCATAGTATCATAGTATTGTAAATGCCGTCCACATTTTGCACAATTCCCTAGGCCTTTCAACAATCCTTTCTTTGTTTTAAGGGAGAAGCTGGAGTATGGGGGGCTCAATTGTTATAGTAACCTTTTCCTCACTATTCAGAGAGCGTCAACTAGTTGATGGCTGCTTATTCAATCATGGAACATCTATTGAATAGCTAGACTGAGTCCATGCCTCTACACAGGACACAGTTTCAGGATTACTGCAAGGATGTACAGACCCTTACCTACCATCTCCAGCAGTGTACCAACTTACTGGTATAGTATGAACCAATGAATGTAAGTTGCCATAAACCGCTGATAACTGCAGACCTCTGCAGAACTCTGCAGTGCTTTGCTTGTACAGAGAGTTATTGAGCACTCCAAACAGCCAATGTTACTCTCCTAGAAGTCCTTACGCAGCACAGTTCCAGCCAAATTGTTCCTGCCATTAACTGCAGACATTCCAGAACTCTGCAGCTCTCCTCTTGTACTGGGAGTTTTTGATCACTTGAAACAGCTGCTGTTACTCGCCTAGCAGTTCTCATGTAACGCAGCACCAGCAAAAAGGTTCCTGCGGATAACTGCCTACTTTGGCAGAACTCCTCCAGAAATGGTCAATTCTCTGGACCTCATCTTCTTAGTGCAAATGGGCCTACAGTACTGTGAGGAATCAGAGATGAAACTCAGACACAATTTAGCCATGTTTTTGATTAAAGACCTTTATTGAATATAAAAGGTTTGGGAAAAGGCCTCTCTGACTCTGCTCTAAGAGGAAAGTCCCTACCTAAAACCAAAACAAATGATCTGTCTGTGTCAGGGTGTCGAAATCAAAACTGTCCCTGTGTCAAAAAGTTCTTTTCGGACCCTTATACTATAAACTAAACTATATGTGAAAAGGTGCTTGAAACGAGTTTGTAAAAGCCAGAAGAATAAATAGTTCCAACACAAAAGTTCTCCAAGGACAAAGAGTCTTTGTTCCAGAGGTTGATTCTCTTCCCCTGGATTCCTCTTCAATACAAATGATTCAATGGTCCTTGTTTCAGAGGGTGGTTCCCTTCCGCTGGATGTTCTCTTCAACACAAATTATGTAACACTCACGTGTGTCTTTCTTGGCCTACAATAACACTGTTGCATACAAAGTTGATTATCCTCATAATTATATGTCTTTCATGGTTTCTGATTTCCCTTCATTACAGGAAATTACTTCTTGTCTTTTAATCAATACAATCCTGATATTTTTTTTTCTCAGGACTTCTGATATCCACACTTTTTTTGCAATTACCTGGCACTCTCTCCTACCAGTGGATTTTACATTCATATATATGCAATTGCCTGGTATACTCTCCAGCCAGGGATTACTGTACTCTCACACTTGTACTTTATGGGTATACCTTCCTAGCTTGGCTATTTGAATTCATGCACTTGCAATTGCCTGGTATACTTTCCTGCCAGGACTTCTTAAATTCATGCACTTGCAATTGCCTGATGCACTCTCTGCCAGGACCTCTTGATTTCACACACACTTGGAATTGTCTGGTATATTCACCTGCCATCACTTCCTGTATTTACCCACTGTAATAAGAGCTTTTTACATACACATGATGTTTCTCTCCACTCCCCTGATGCTGCATTCCCTTTTTTGCATTATATATCTTTTTCACATATTTTTTTTTTAATGTAGGCTCCTCATTTATATGCTTTCTTGCCTTCTGTTGCTTTAATTACTGTTGTTTGTGTTTGGCATGGTCGTTGATATGCCCCAGGGTCCCCACTATCCTTGGGTTGACTCACTGGCTCTTGTTGACATTTCCAGACTCGTTTGCGGTCAAGCAGAAAAAAAGGTGTACCACCGGCTTTCCTCTTGTGACTGCTTTCTCTTTGTGCTGGTTTATCCCATGAGTTTGCTTCAGCATTCCTGCTTCGGTTCAGGTTCTGGTAGGTAAGGTACTGCTTCTTGTGGTCAGTGAATGCCCAGGAGTCTTCTTCCGGCTCTGGAATTTCTGCATCATGTCCCAACCTTGCAGCGTCATCCTACTCCCTGGACGGTCAGGCGCCCATCTCCACCACACAGGATCATGTTTCCAAGGTTCTCAATCCTTGCAGGGAGGTGAGATGTTCTCTCTCCAACAGCATCCTCTAACACTATGCCTCTGATCTTTAAATCTTCCAGGTACAGTTGTTTTCGGCAAACAACTAGAGCGTTCACTGTGCCTTTGACTTCTTCAGCACTGTACTCTTTTCTCCCCTCTTCCTCGTCCCAGTATTTGGCTGATTCTTGAGTCCATTGTTGAAGGTTGATGTAAATGGCTTGGAAAATCACTTTCAATAGTTTTGAATGGCAAATCAGTTCTGTATGATGGATAATTAGAACTGGAAAAGGTGGTTTTATAGTTTCCATATTTTAGACCAGAGTTGGAAGTTTGGTCTATATGCTTTGGGGAAAGGTTTGCCCTATCCATAGGGGGAGGTGTGGCTGTATGGCGATGGGCCATGAGGGTATTGTGTATGATATGATTATGTTCTAGGGCAAATGGAGGATACCATGTCTCATCCAATGAAGCCATGACATCTCTGAGGAGGCTATCTCCTCCCATGTGATCCTCCCTCATATAGCCGACCCCAGGGTCAGGATCAGTTAATGGCTGCTGTCTCTTTGCAACATGGAAGGAGGTTAGCACTGGGAGATCAGTGATGACTCCATTGGATTCATCACAGTTCTCTTAGGACAATACTATCATGTGGTCCCCTCTCAAGCCTTACAAGCTCACATGACAGTACTCACAAGGGATAAGTTCTGAATACACCCTTAAGACAACCACTCTCCCCTTCATCACTGCAAATGCTTCTGTAGTCAAGTGCTCACTCACCAAATCTTCACATGCATCCCCTACCTTCTGTCTATTGCAATCTGCTTAAAGGCAACCTTTTCTGAGTGATCAAGTACATGCACCTGGGAAACAATGAACATAGCTATGACACACACCTTGCATGTGAACTACATTCTACTGGAACTGCAAATACAACCCACACACAGGGCTTAGCCACATAGATAATAGCTGTTATTATCCCATCACTAACAAAAAGTGAAAATCCTTACACATGCTTCCTTCATATATTCCACTTTCGCACATGCAGGCTCTAAAGACCCCTACAAATGCACCTGGGCAACGCCCCGGACTGCTGATCAGAGAAACCCAGAAAACACCAATACACAAACCACACCCACCTAAATTCAAGCACTGCTAATTTGTGCCCTAACCATAACTCCATCCACACCATGAGGAATACATGCAAAAGCACAACAAAATGAATGCCTTATGGGATAATACACTTACATCACCATTGCTCATTTCTTTCTTTGTTAGCAGGATTGTTAGCAGGATTGCCCTGTATTGATTCTTAAGACTCAGAAATGCTACGTTGTGGTCAGCTGAAAAGGCATTTTGTTGTGTTCACAACTTCATCCCACAGTAGGTTGTGGAAAGAGGATGTAGGATCACTTTACCATATGTGTCCCTTGTCGAAAGCCCAGACCATTGAAGCCTGGTCCCAGATCTCCCACCGCAAAAAAATGCTCAATCAGCAATCAAGAGAAACCCTGAGACGCGAATGCTGAGATTGCACTGAAATTCAGCCTTAGAGGAGCCACAGCACCTACAGATACAGCACCGTTGGGAGGATAGGGAGGACAGAAGTCTCCGTGGCTAAATACAATGCCTGCCAAGAGGAGCATTGCACATTAAGAAGAGGTACATGGTGGTTTCTCAGAGCTGGGACTAGGTCAGAGAAGCAACCCCACACTCCATGGCAGGGTGAGAGCCATAAGGGCCCACAGTGGGCCAAGGGCAAATAAACCCCAAGAAGGCAGTGTGCAAGCCGAAAAGCCCAGGCGGGGTGAGAGCCAGAAGGGCCCAAAGAGGGCCAAGAAAGAAGCAACAGAAACAGGACTTGCAACCCGAGACCCCAGGGTGGGGTGAAAGGCCAAAGGGCAAACAGTGTGATTAAAGCTGTCCAACCCCAAGAGGGGGTGTGAAACCAGAGACCCAAGGGCAGGGTACGAACTAAGGTGATACCACATAGCAGCAATGAGGCCCCAGCTATCCAGAGAAGAAAAGAGAGCTTTTGTGTTTTACTTTACAAGAACAGTGATAAGAGCAAGGAGCACTAGAAACACTTGCAGATAAAGACACAACTTTTGCTGAGCGTTGATTTGAACTGTGTACCAGATGGGAAGCCCTAAGGACATGTTTTGACACTTTATGTTTGAACGTAGATTTTGTATTTAGCTTTATGTATAACGGCTACCCCACCACTGGGATGAGCCGAGATACAATCCACATGGACCAGCTCATAGTTGGAGGGGAGAGCCTGAACAATAAAAGGACCGGATGTTTCACACAGCCATGTCTACATCAGAATCAGGAGATCAGGCTGGGAACTTAGCACCAAATCATGACACTGCATGGCGTGGGCCACAAGCGAGCGAGTTTTGAGCAACCTGCACTGAAGACCTGCTATCAAAGTAGCTTTGGCAGGTTTAGGGAGTTTATTAAAACCCACTTGCCATCGGGTGTTAGGAGGTGCTAAAGATAACAGGATGTTATGTTACAGATGACTAGATAACAAGGGACACTTTATACCTACATACCGACCAAGCACGGCCTGCACACAGAGTGAGAGGGGCTTCCTTCTGGGTGAACAAGACATCCAGTTTTTCATTAGTTGGTTTAAAGTGGAAGGGACAGAAATATGTTTAGATACAGGATGGTGGACATATTACTTTGTGGACATCCTGACCAGGGCCTTAGTATTCTTTTTAAATAAAAGTTTATGCCAAACACTTCACCACAACTGTGTTATGAGTCATACCTCTGCAGCCTTAAAGTACTTTCTCTCCAAGTAACAGCATGAAACAATTATCTGCAAAGGCAAAGTTAAATGTGCTTTTTGACCTTTGAACCCAAATTCGAGGATCCAGCTGTTTGCTCTGTTTGTGCTCACTGAAACAGCTTGTCATGCCTTTTGACTCCTATTTTCGAAGTGCAACAATTCTTTGTGGTGAGGAAGACACATGGATGGATAATTATATGGATAATTATTAATGGTTTGCTTGGAGGAGGAAGAGGACTGTAGGAGTAATGGGATGTTCTATTTGTGTGTTACTGTAATGATGCAGAGTGATGAGGCAGTAATGACATGCATTACTACAGTGGTACTGGGACAAGGAAGAGGGATATGTGGCAATGACATGGAATACTAGAGGGACTGGGATGAAGGAGAGGTGTGTGGCTGCAATGGCATGGATAACTACTGAGTACTCAGATAAAGTAGAGGAATGTGTGGGTATTGACATGGCTTGCAATTGGGAACTAGGAGGAAGAAGAGAGATGTGTGGGTAATGACATGGGTAGTTATTGGATAATGAGTTGAGGATGAGGGATGTGGGGGAATGGCATGAATCTTTATGGATTACTGGGACAAGAAAAGATGATTGTGGGCTAATGACATGTATTACTATTGGCCTTCTTGGACAAGACCGAGGGATGGGGAGGTTAATGGCAAAGATTATTATTGGATTACAGGTACAAGGAAGAGGGATGTGGGGCTAATTCCATAGATACCTATGGGGTACCGGACAATGAAGAGAGATGTGGGTTTAAAACATAGATTACTATTGCGGTACTGGGAGAAGGAACAGGGATTTGGGCTAATGACATGGATTGCTATTGTGTAATGGGACAAGAAACAGTGATGTGGGCATAATGACATAGATTACTATTTGGTACAGTAACAAGGAAGAAGGATGAGGGGATAATGATGTAAATTACTATTGGTGCTGAGAGGACAACGAGGATTGTTGGGCAATTACATGTATTACTGTTTATGTACTTGGACAAGGAAGAGGGTTGTGGGGGTAATTACGGATTGCTATTGTGTACTGTAATGAGGATGTTGGATGTTGGGATAATGACATGGATTACTGGGATGATGGAAGAGGTTGGTGTGGGTAATGACATAGATTACCATTTGTGTGTGTAATGACATGGATAACTACTAGGCACTGGGAAGAGGAACATGCATGTGGCAGTAATGACATCTATTACTATTGGGCAATGGCATGAGGAAGAGGGATGTGGTGGCAATGGCTTGGATTCCTATTGGGTACTGGTATGAGTAAGAGGGGAATCTGTGGATAATGACATGAATTACCTTTAAGCTCTATGATGTGGAAAAGGCATGTGTGGCTACTGACATGAATTTATTTTGGGTACTTGCAGGATGAAGAGGGATGTGTGTTTAATGACATGGATTACTATTGGGGTGCTTTGATGAGGAAGAGGGATCATGGGGAAATGACAGGGATTGTTATTGGGGTACCTGGACAAGGAAGAGGGATTTGGTGATAATGATATGGATTACTGTTGGAGTACTGGGAAGAGGTAGAGAGATGTGGGTGCAATGGCATGGATTACTATTGGGAAACTGTGATGACAAAAAGTGAGCTGTGCGTTTCAGGGGAATGAGATGGGGAAGAATAAAGGGGGGATAGTGGTGGGCTGCAATGAACAAGAGTGAGATTTATGTAGTTGGGAACTGTGATGAGGAAGAGAGACGTTGGGTTCATGGCATAGATTTCTATTGGTATACTGGGACCAAGAAGAGGGATGTGGGGGTAATGACAATGATGTGTGGTAATGGAGAGATCATCTATGCTGACCTGCATTCACTGTTAAGTCATGTGAAAAGCTTATCCAATCAAAACAAAAGGTATTGAAAACATGCATCAGCAGAACTCCAATTTCTGTTGCATACATTTTATCTAACATCATGGACCTATTAAAAGCAAATCCCATACCACCAATAAATGAAAGCCATCGAATAAGAACTCTCCCTATAACGTATTTTTTTATAATCAAAACAGTGACTGCTTCCTAAATTAACTTAAAATACTTCATTTTCCCCAACTAGCATATTACACGATTGACACATCTTCAATTTTTATAATTGTAAATTACTCTTTACTTTTGCTACTAGAAAATGAATCTCAATTTGAATCTCAATCTTCATAATGGCTGATTTTCAAAAATAAAAAGCCTTGGCTCCAGCCATCCATCATGGGAGCTATAACTAACTATTTGGGTAATGGGCAGCCCGCTTTTTGCCGAATTAAAGAAATATTTAACTGGACAGATTTTCGCCAATCTAAAACGGATTTTATTTGAGCACTTTGCACTCAACTTATTTCTCATTTGGCCAAAATCCATCCAGCACTTTGCTCTGTGCATGTGAGCAAAAATTTGACATTTTCCCAATGGCAAAATCAATGCCAAATGTGTAAAACACACTCTTTCTTTCAGGCTGTATATCTTTTGAAATGTAACACCAATTTGCATGAACATTTTCAGTTTTGCAGGGCCTGGGCCAAACATCTTGTTTGGAGAAATGTATTCTGATCCATCCCATGGCTCAAATTTTATTAAACGTAGAATGTTTGCATTTCCTATGGGTGATAAGTTTCAGCTTCACTGTAGGGTGACTTCCATCACCCTTTAATATGTATATATATATGTGTTCTGCAAATGTAAATGGTAATTAATCACTCAAGATATATTTATCCTCTGTGCTGGGGTACTATTTTCATTTTGACAATGCACAATCAATTTCTAAATGTTGCAGTGAAGGGTTTTACCTTTGTTGATTGATCTTCTAATCTGGGAGCGTGCAACAGGGCTCAAGTTGGACATGGGGCCTGTGTTTTACGGAGAGCCAGTTTAAATTTAGACACAGTGGGCCTCATTACGAGGTTGGAGGTAAGGGATTACCGGCACTGATAAGGGTGCCAGTGCCGATAATACCTTACCTCCATAGTCCGAGGTCCCTTAGCGGGTCCCTTCCTTAACGCCTGGTCTGACCAGGTGTTAAGGACGGGACCCGCTAAGGGACTTCAGAGCTAATAACGGTACCGCAAATTGCGGTATCATAATTAGCTACTTCCCCATTCCCATTGAGCCCTATGGGGGCTCAAATGGGAATGGGGAATGGTTCTCAGAATGGGGACTTACCGGTTCTCCAAGGTTCGAATGACCAGTTAAGTACCCATTCCGAGAACCCAGACCCTGTATGCGGTAAGGGGGTAGCCATGGTGCTAATAGCACCATGGCTACCTCCTACCTCGTAATGAGGCCCAGTGTTTCTCTAGCTTTGGAGCTCTGCTAAATGGGCGGCAGTCTTTCTTTTTTTTCTCTCCGTAGATAATGGGCTTCTGAAGCGTTTCTCTATAGACAGTTGCTGTTTACCTTTACCACAAAGAACTTGCTGCAAATGACATGGTGATGCAGGACTTGTTCTTGTTGGCAAAACCCTATTGGCTTTGGAGGGCAAATATGATTGCATGCCCAGGGACTTTTTGGACTGTCATTCAGCTCTCCTTCCATAAAACAGCAGTGGAGATGTAGATGGAGACATTGGGAGACTTTATGTTTCCGTTTTCCCTCAGTGTATCCCTTTTTGCACAGGTGAGTGGGTGTGGTGGAGGCCTGGGGCAACTTATGTCAGGCTTTTATGGTTGCTCCCCACTATAGGTTACAGGCAGAGCAATATGGCTCCCCCTGGTCCTGAGGACCACCCAGGGAACACTCAGTTATTGTGTTCTTATTCTGCTATGAGTCCCATAAATGAGAGGCACAACACAGGCAAGTGGAGCACTAATATTTCTTTTCTTTTCTTGGTCCAGATGTTGGTCAGATAATTGAGGAACACACTGCAGCACTGGAGCCACAGTTTATATTCTTCCCCTTTTCCCCTTTGCTTTTTTTGTGTAGAGCTAATCCCTTGAAGGCCCCCTTTAATTCAATGGACCCAGAACAGGCCTAGTTTATTATGTTACATTGAAATAAAAAAGTGCTGATAAAAACTTTATTATTGCCAAGTCCATCATGATTTAGTGACTCCTTATTTTACAAGGGTTTACAATTATCAAGTTATCGAATACAAGTTTACGATGGTGTAGTTCTATCCTATACAATGAATTAAAAATATATATATAAATATATTCAGAAATGCATCGTTTTTCATAATTCACACATATTAATGAAACCCCTTTATTGAATCCATAAAAAATATGCAAGACAGGGCACAATCATTTCCCCAAAAACAGGAATTATATTTTGCTCACGTTTGCGCATGTTTACTTTAAGAATTATATCAAAAATGTATATTGTATGTCCGCTGAAATCTTCACTGCACAACGGTGGAACCAGTTTTGCTTGGTACTTTACAATTTATGAAGCTCCAAGTTGTTGGACCAGTGTAGGTTAGTGCGAGGGCCTTGTTGGGTGTGCTCAGAGAAAGAAACCAATCACAGAATGCTTTCAATCAAAATTATAAAGTCATAGATACTATAATATGCAGGGTTTGACTTTTAAAACAAACAGAGATTCCACTGGGAAAAGGCTGGATCATTTTCTTCCTACCTGCCAACACATAACATATGGCTGTGTACATTTCTTCTAAATTGCGGACAAGGGGCTAAGCCAACAGACTAAGGAGGCTTTTCCAAATTGAGCCAACAGGTGTTCACAGCTTGTGATTCCTTTGTACCTAGATCCGAAGGGTTGACACAGATGAAGTGCAGTCCAGTGTGTTCTAATTCATAATAGGACAATGCCAGCGATAGGGCTCCTGAGACAGCCACCCCAGAGGTAATATACGTGAACCCACGCCCCATTGTGTAAGCAAATATAACATTGTTTTGTAATACAATTTTGGAATGGGTGATGAACATTTCTCTCTCCAGATAAAATGCAATTCGAATTCACTGTTTTTAATCAAGAAAGCAAAATGTTCGATGAAAATCTGTTATTTCTTACTATAGTTGATTTGTAAGATTTTGCAAAGGCATTAAAAGATTTGATATTCTCTAACAACGCCATCAAATCATTTCTAAATGTAGAAAGTTTTCCCAAGTTTACCAGATACGTGGATGTGGATCTCCGTTAAGGAAATCTATTTTGGGACCTTGCTCTTCAGAGTGCTTCCCTTTGTAAAAACGCTGGATGAAAATCAAAGCCATTTAGAAATGTTTTTTTTTTTTCATTTTTTCCCAACCTTGAAATCTATAATCGTTTTTGAAACTCTCAGTTCTCGTGCTCTGAATAGTACCTTTTTTTAATTCCAATTCTAAAATTCTCTGAAGTAAATTTTAATTCACACAGTCCAGTAGAATTACTCACTCAAGTGTATCAATGATGTGTCCTAAATTGCCTGCCATTTTAAATTGTAAATCAAAGTGTCCGGGTTAGAAAAAGAAAGGTATAATTGGTTAGATGACTTCTTTTAAGTTAGAATAAGCACAATTTACACAGTCCATACATTAAGTATTGATATCGTTTCTGAAAATGTTTGTTTTTCATGATTAATTGCATTTTGTATTGCCTTTGGTTTGAAGACCACGTCATTGTATAGTAGAGTCTTTTAGAATAGCCATTTCTATCTACTTATACATTTATTTATTTTTTTAGTGTTCATTTCAGCACACAAAGCCCAGAGGCATCAAGGCGCTAGTTACAGAAAGTGCATGGTACATTAGAGCAAGAATACACATATAGTTAGAAACTTGAACAGAGGTGTGTGTACACTGGCTGCCAAGCATCACTGTATGTTACAAGGGGCTACATCAGGCAGCATATAGGTCAAATAGATATCATTACACAGACTGGCAAAACCTCACCTCATGTTGCAGGGGCTACATCAGGCAGCATATGGGTCAAATAGGTTTAATTACAGAGACTGGCAGAGCCTCACCTCATGTTACATGGGGCTTAATCAGGAATCATATGGGTCAAATAGGTTTGATTACACAGACTGGCAAAACCTCACCTCATATTGCAGGGGCTACATCAGGCAGCATATGGGTCAAATACGTAGGATTATACAGAATGGCAAAACCTCACTTCATGATACAGGGGTCTACATCAGGCTGCATATGCTTCAAATAGGTGTAATTACATAGACTGGCAGAGCCATACCTCATGTTACAGGGGGCTACATCAGGCAGCATATGGGTCAAATGGGTGTGATTACACAGACTGGAAAACCCTCACCTCATGTTACAGGGGGCTACTTCAGGCATCATATGGGTCAAGGAGTGTGATTGTGCAGAATCGCCACTAAGTAGTGGGCATAGAAGGAAGGTCTCACCATGTGAAGGGCATTCTTAAAGCAGATAATGAACATGGCAGCATGAAAGTGAAAACACCTAGCTTTGTTTATTAAACAAGGCATTCTTTCTTAAGGCAAAGAATGAACCTAGCTGCATGGAAATGCACTTGGGTAAGCATTGAAAGGTGGTGATGTTGTTAGTGGAGGAAAGTGACCTTTTCTATAAGCATGTAGCAGGAGTACAAAGGAGTAAGTGGAGGGTTAATGACCAGGCGTGGTGGAGGAACCCTCTGCCTCATGGTAGCTTACCAGGCGAGTGAAGTTTCTCATTGCACCATCGGTGTTGCGAGGTCTGTGAGAAAATGTGTATGCAGTGTGGTGCTCCGCCATGCTCAACAGACTGAGGCAGGGGTCTTTCGTTGGGCCTTTGCTGGGTGGTGGCTTTTCTCGCCTACCGGCTTGTAGTTGGCATGAAGAAAGCAGGGGCAGCCAATGAGATGCTTCGTGTGGACCGAAGCACCATGGCAACCTGAGCAGCCCTCGGAGGCACACCGGTGCCAATAATTAGTGTGGCCATCAAGAAGTGAAGAGAAAGTTATGCATGCAATGGCGCACTTTTACCTCTTCATTTGTGCCACTGCAAAGCACCAGTGAAGGTAGTGGATGTTGGGAGGATGAGGGGCTGCAGTTGACCTCCTTGCTGTGGCTGCAGGAATTGGAAGGAGGGATAGGCTGAGACAGGGGCCTTTCGTTTGGGCCTTTTCTTTTATAAACATCTGTGCAAATATGCAAAATAAACTTATGTCCTATGTTGAATTGTTTTGTAGTATTTTGTGAGACTTCCCCACCATTGTGAGTTAGGGGACCACCTGCATTTTGACCAACATTGATATCTACATGTTCATGACTTTGGACCTCATTACGAGTAAACCCTTACCGCCCTATTCTGAGGTCCCTTAGCGGGTCCCGCTATGGGTGCTTGGTTTTACAAGGGACAAGGGAGCTAATAACGGGCCCACTATTAGCGGCCCCAGTATTAGCTCCATCCCCATTCCCATTGAGCCTTATGGGGGCTCGAATGGGAATGGGGAATGGTTCTTGGAATGGGGACTTACCAGGTCCTCCAAGGTTGGAATGACCCGGTAAGTCCCTATTTCGAGAACCCGGACCCGGAATGCAGTAAGGGGGTAGTCATGGTGCTAATAGCACCATGGCTACCTCCTACCCCATAATGAGGCCCTTTATCTCGTTTTAAGGACTGTATTTCAAATGTCAACATCTAATGAAATAACAATTGCTGACACTCTTCAAATGTGAGTGGAGAATAAGAATATGTAGGGTCAATAGCATCAATATCAAACTTTACAAGTCAACTAATCTCAAATTCAAAGAATTATTGCCCCACACAAACATGAAACTAAGTACACCTTGCCATGTGGAATATGCACCTTACCACCAACCACTTTAAAATGGCACATTTTGTTTTCATAATGCTCACCATTATTGGCTCCACTGATTAAATATCATCCTGTAGTTCACTCAGTTAATTGTTTAATATTAGTACTACTAGATGGATCATCACAGCAGTAGTTGGAAACATTTACATGAACAGTTGTCCACTTGCATCTTTATATTTTTAAGGGGTTTTCATGATGTTCATAAATCTAAAAAAAAAAGTTTAACATATTAAACCCGATAACTTTAGAACAAGTAGATATTTGCATGGCCATGATGCTGGTTACACACACGTTGTCTAAAAATCCATGATTGCTAAAGAATTATTAGATGGGAGTAATTCTTGGGACAGTAAAATATATTTCAAGATGTTCACAACGTTTAATTGTTTTGCAATTTATGAAGGACATTTTAAATATATGTTTGTTACATTCCTAGGAGGCAATACCATTGAGATTATTCAAGACTAGGCAGCCAATTTAGACACGTACTTTCTGACTTTGAGTTGCTTTGGAGCATCCAAGGATGTTGTATTATAAGACCTGTATATTTGCTAATGTTAGGTTAACAGAGCACTGGCCTAGAAATAAGGCAATTGGCTTATAATAAGATAGGCCTGTTGCATTAAACTACAATGTGTTTTCTGTCTTCTCTAGGCACAAGCCATTTGGGAAATGTTCCAGTTTCTTGTCATATTATATTATGAAAATGCTTTATTTTGTTTGGAACTGCTCTTACATCACATTTTTTTAAGTCCCATCTGCTAAAATGGCATACACTCACACATGTATTTAATGAAGTGCATCCAAAACGAGTTTCTTGTTTAGAAAGTGCCATCCCTTGAAAGGTGCGGGGAATGTGGCATCCTAATTTAGTATTCAAAGACTGTATAAAATAATATCACAACGTTATATTTCAATCCAGTTGCCTTCTCCACTGGCCCCTACTGTGAGACCATATGTTTCTATGATGCTGTTTTGTGAGAGACAGTGAGTAGTTTGCCCTTGAAATGCAAAATGAATGTCTTCCCATAAAATACCTGCTGTTTTCAAGGTACATTCAACTGCAGTGGCTCACATTACACTTATTGTTAATGGCAACAGAATCCTGAAGCACATGCATTCAGCCAGTGTCTTGCCTTGGTAGAAGGCAACAAACAATATCTGTCATTGGACACCAGCCAACTTTCACAAGACATTGTACCTCCAATAACTCTACTCTTGCTAAATCTCCTTTTACCTTAAAATGTGCTCTTTGAGATGTATTAATTGATTTAATGGTGTGAGATAATATGTGACGTTTCATTGCTGCTCATCAGATATAGCCACCTGTGCCCAGAGCACTGCTGTATAAACAATTGAATATTGACACATTCTGTAGAAATAAACACACATTGTGTGTACACATTTACACACTTGAAGGTATCTATGCCACCTTAGTGGAGACTTTGCTACATTCATACATACATAATTGTATCTGTCTCCATGCGTGAGTCACACACTTTGCACCATTAGTACTCTGTTTTGCAAAGACAATGTTCCTTTGTTAGTGAAGCATACAAATACTGTGCGCACAAACAATTCCGCAATGATTTTGTGGTATAGATGTTGACCTCTCCAACTTTTTTGTCACTAAGGACCTTGTTACATGTAAGGTAGCAAAGGGTAAAGTGTGTATATTATTACTAACTCCTACTTTTAAGGTAACATCTAATGACAGGTTTGGACCGCATGCAATATTTAAAGCATGGAGAACATAGGAAGTACTGTATGAGGTAAATATACTCTACTTATGCCCTATCATTAATAGCCCATATGATCCCAACTTGTAAATAGGTGGTATTTCTACATTATGGGGTATTTAAAATACAACTTGTTCTACCATTACTATCATACTTATAATGAGGGCCTAGAACTCGGCTGACATGTTCAGTGAAAGGGCCCTGAACATCTTAGTATGTTATGTAACCCTGCATAATCCTGACTTCATTATATCGATAGTTACACTAATCATTGTGTCACAGAAGAGCTCATTGGGTCTCCTTGTGTAAACATGGTCAATGGCCATACTTTCACTATACCCAAGATGCTAATTATTTAATGCCAGAAGTCCTATATACAGTGCAATTTATTTTAGAACACTTTTATATAATGAGTTCTAAATGGTGAAACTATGAGCATGCATGATACAATGTTAAGCAAATGAATAAATACAAGTGAACAGCACACCAACTCAAAAACTTACCATCTTCTGTCATGACTAGAATAGATCACAACAACATTAAATCATGGGTTAATGTGAACACTGTGTGAAGCAAAAATAATCACATTGGACCATTCCCATTTTCTGAAACAAACATAGATACATCACCCCATCCACTAACTTTCTATGTATTCAAAGATACTAACTCCATCGAAATAACCCCGATATTCGGCCATTGTGGACTCAAGATATGTTGTGCTACATGACAAATCATTTTTAACAAACCTCTTGCATCTCTTCCATTGTCCATTACTATTTCATGTATCGAAAACCCCTAAGAGTATTGTCTCTTTTGTGACAAACTATGCCTTAAAATAAAGTGCAATCTACTCCTCAAATGAAATTCCAGCAAAATAATTAGCCCTTACACATCACTGGTCATTTGGTGATTATGCTCCAACATCAAGCCAACATGAAGTGACTTGTGTCCTCATCTTCAAGCTGGGAAAATATTCTGGAAAAATTGATCCAGTCCAACTACGTTTTAGAAAAATACATTGGAGGTCATTATGACCTTGGAGGTAGCCATGCCGCTATTTGCGGCATGGCTACCCCCATTCCGGGTACCGGGTCCAGGTTCCCTGAATGGGGAATTACTGGGGCATTCCGACCTTGGAGGGCCCAGTATTTCCCCATTCAGGGAACCCAGACCCGGTACATCTTCATTCCCATTTGAGCCCCCATAGGGCTCAATGGGAATGGGGAGCATGCTAACAATGGGCCGTTAATGACAGGCCCGTGGTTAGCATGCTGGGACGCTCGCAGGACAAGCTAAGGATGACTGGTTTTACCAGGCCTACTTACCGGGTTCCGTGAGCGGACCTCGTAATGAGGTGGTAGGGGTTTAATGGGGCCGGAAGCTCTACCGGCCCCGTTAAACCCCTACCGCCAGGGTCGTAAGTCGTAATGACCCCCATTGTTTTCACATCCTTGTTCTCTACAATAGTAATTTTCTTTGATCAACAAAACTTTAACTCAATCAGTTATTTTGCTAAGCATTCTACATCTATTTCCAAATTAGCTACAATTTACTAAATTATATGTGTGTATATTAGTGTGTCTGTGTGCACATGATATCTAGCTTATTTTCATCCCTAAAAAAGGAAAGTACAAGAAAAATAAATATGTTCCCATTGCTTTGGTTTGTGTTACTTGTAAGATAACCAACTGGTTTTAAGAATCAGCAAGTAACACACATATCATTTGGGAAATTGGGGTCCACATCTGTTTTGGATGGTTCTTCAAATGATTTGCAGCCAACAGGAGGACTACTAGTACCAGGGATCCAGTAGGACATGACTGCTGATCAACACCACTCATTGGGCCTCATTCCGAGATTGGAGGAGGTCATGGCACTATTTGCGCCATGACTGCCTCCAATAACGGTACCGGCACCGGTCTCGCTCAATGGGGACTTACCGGTGTAGTCCAACCTTTGTGGGACCGGTAAGTCCCCATTGAAAAAAACATTCCCCATTCCCATTTGAGCCCCCATGGGGCTCAATGGGAAGGGGGAAGTAGCTAATAACGGTACCACAATTTGCGGTACCGTTATTGGCTCTGGAGTTCCCTTAACGGATCCCGTCCATAACGCTTGGTCAGACCAGGCGTTAAAGGAGGGACCCGCTAAGGGAACTTGTAGTAGGGCGGTAGGGGATTACCGGCACCGGTCTCCTTACCGGTGCCTGTTATCCCTTCCCGCACCACTCGGAATGAGGCCCATTATCGGATTTGAGAGGTTGGGCAGATATTTCAAAGGTTAATATTTAATCTTTTCTCAATAAAAGCTTTGTTCTCAGATAAGATTGTTTTTTTCCTAGGCTCTATAGTATTACGTTTTTTGAATGGCTATTCAATTTTCTGGTATTTGAAGGAAGGCATAGTTCTTTCTAAAGGTATATTGTTTGGCCAGTGACAGATATGGGGTTTCAGATTGCATTCTCACCAAGGTTAGCAATCAGTGAAAAAATGGTACAGTAACATTTTCTAGAATTTTGTGTTGGGATTATTGATTTTTTAATATAACTTTGATAAAGAGACGTTATGGTTAAGTTGCACTAATAGAAACCTATGAAATTCTATGAAAAAAACATTGTTTAAGGGATGTTATGGTTACAAGTAAAACGAAAAACCTCAGAAATTCGCCAGTTATGGTAAACTAAGCAGCCATAACTCGCGTCACCACCATGCACTGCTAAGACTAACAGCAAGGACATCAAAGATGACATCACAAATATATCACCTACATTATGACACTTGTCAAAAAATAAAACACAGGCACGTTTTCAAAACCATGCTTTAACGTCCTTGTCAATGCTCCTTAAATGAGTTTGCTGGAAATCCACCCATATTTGATTTTTTCAAAAGTGTCAAAATGTATGTACATACAATAGTCGGTTGTAGATGACTTGTTCGAAATACAAAGGATCAAATGCCTTTTCTTCGACTCAAAAAGTGGCAAATAAAAAGTTTCAAATGCTTTTTTTTTTTTTTTAGGAGGGGTTAGTCGGGGTTCGCACCAACCCCCATTTTCATTTTTAAAAAAAACGTTTTTATGCATACTAAACTAAATAATATATATATATATAAATAAAGCATTCGACATTTTTTTCTCTGTCCTTTTGGTTTGGAATAAGCGGGCATTCAATCCTTTTTTTTGAAACTGTGACTGGACACAACTGTAGTCATATAACTTAGCCCCCACTTGACAAAATCCATTCATGCTTTACACAAACATTCAAGGTTGGGTCTATAATGTTTCTGAAAACCTTTGTCCACATTCGTCAAATGGCAACAAAGTTATAAGCCATCTAAAAATGTTGAGACACCCCCCTCTAATTTAGGTCCCTCTTGACAAAATCCCACCAAACTTTACAAATACATGTATATCTAGAACTTTTGTGTAGATCCGTCAAATGGCACCACATTTATAAGCCTTTATAATATGTTGGGACCCCCCCTCTTATTTTGCATCCTCTTGACAAAATTCTACCAAACATTGCAAAAACATGTATATCTAGATCTTAAATCGTTATACAAATGTATGTGCATATTCGACAAATGGCACCACATGTATAAGCCTTTACAATATTTTGGGACCCCCCCTCTAATTTTGTTCCCTCTTGACAAAACAGCTGCACACATTCAAAAACCAATCAGAATCAGGTTTAGAATGAAATTCCCAAATGTCCCGCAGTTTGATTGAGTGGCACCAAAGTTATAAGCCATCCAAAAACTGCTTTTCACCAACCCAGTAATGCAGAAATAGGCATAGATGTCACCAAACATCTGAAGTGTTAGCGGACATCCCAGGACCGTACCCGAACATCCAGACTGTTTGCGGATCTCAGGGATAAAAAACACTTATTTTTTGGCTTCTTACAGCCATACCCCATCCTCATCACCCCCCACCTCCCCAGAGATTGTTTGATGAGTTGGCCAAGTGCAATGTTGCATATTTTAATAGGTTTTTACTGTGATGTTTGCGGCCTCTGGCAGATGTCTGTGAATCCAACATGGCGGGTGTCTCCAAAAATCAGACGCATTTCATACTTTTCCCCTTCCAATCAGTGGGTGCACCCGATTTCTGTGGACCTCATGTCTGTTTCCGAACAAATCAGAGGCCTGTCCATGGACCAAACAGGGAAGTGAGACCGCAGACCGAACCCAGATACCACATTTTTTTAATCTACTTTTGGCCTGTTTTAAAGAGAACTACTGGATGGATTTACACCAAATTTACAAAAGCATGTTTTCGGGACCAAGCCTCCGCCCCTGCCGCAAATTTGGTGACAGTCTGTCCATCGGTTTGGGTTGTAGGCATGAACAATTTCTTTTTGCGTTTATCAAAAAAAAAAAGTTTTGGGTCCCCCTATATTACTTTTCCCCCTTGATGAAACCTCACCAAACTTGCCATAAAAATTCAGATGGGCCATATACTTTTTTTTCCAAAGTTTGGTAAGGATTTGTCCAGGGGGGCAAAGTTATAAGCCACCCAAAAAGAGCTCTTCCTATGAGTTGAGCAACTTGTATGAGTTGAGCAGGCCTTGTAATATATAGGCATTTTAAGGGTGTTTCTCAAAATCTCACAGAATAAGTGTGATCTCATGCAATGCACATACATTTCAATGTCTACAGGTTTATCACATACACCTGAATGTTTACCTCAGATAACGCACAATGGGCCTCATTATGACTGAGGCAGTAACCATGGCGGTAAATACCAGAGTCATGAAATTACCGGATCCCGGCAATGGGGATCTACCGGGGCATTTCAGCCCTGGAGGACCCGGTCATTCCCATTTGCCGGGTGCTGGTAATAATTACTCCCCATTCCCATTGAGCCCCATAGGGCTCAATGGGAATGGGGAGGCCGGATGCACCGGCACCATTCATGAATGGTGCCGGTGCATCCGACATGATCTGCTCGCGGGTGCCGGTACGCCCACAAGGTCAGACCTGGCGGGTGAAAAGGCACCTGCGAGCAGACCTCATAATTTGCTGGTCCAGTAACCACGGCACCGGCAAGCTTACCAGTACCATTGTTACCGGACCAGCAACCTTATAATGAGGCCCAATGTCTTCTTTTATTGGCTTTTTATTTATGTGTGCTGTCCTTTTTTTCTATGAATGTTCCTTTTCACTATTCTAACTTTAGGAGGCAGCATGTTGAACAAAATATCTCCTCCTCAAATGTTATATGTTATTTTATTTTTATATTTTACATTTGTATAGCGCACAAACAGCCCATGGGCATCATGGCAGTGTTACTTGAGGGGAACGTAGTTACAGGGAAGGTACAAGTGGGATAAGCATACATGTTGTACATTTATACATAATTGATCATAGGTTACACTTTGCAAGTTAACAGAAGATGCAGTAAGCACTCACATGAGGTAAGTGTGGTGTTAATCATGGAAATAGTCTGGTTTTCATAGCCTTGCAGAATGCCATGAGTGGTTCTTCAGCTGGAAGAGTTGGTGGTAGGGCATTCTAATGTGAGGAGGCTAGGTATGGGAAGCTAGCACCGCCTGCTCTAGCTCTTTATCTACCCACTTACTCATGGTTCTGCTCTTTCATTTTTCATTCTTGGCTTGTGGAATGCTCACCCTATTGCCTACAAAAAGTATTTATTTCTCTAAAAATTAATTTATATTTGAATTACTGAAACTTGGCTTCATCATTTTCACACTGCCTCTCAGGCAGGTTTAACATCTTTAAGAGTGGGTTGCTGGAGGTGCTAGGGAACAAGTATGGCTGTTTTTACTGGGAATCTATGATAAAGCAAGCATGATGATTATTATTATGTAACTAAACTGGTATTTTAATGCAACTAGACTATCCATTCCCTACTGTGGTATGATATTTTGTATTGGACATTGTTGATAAAGTAAGCATGATAAGTGTTTTATATCTCTAGACTGGCATTGTGGTGCAGCCAGTCTAGTCATTTCTTATTGTGGCATGATATTTTGTATTGGTCATCATTGATACAGCAGGCATTATACGTATTATTTTGCAGGCAGACTGACATTTGTTACTGTGGGATAACATTTTGTATTGGGCATCATTGATAAAGGAAGCATGGTCAGTATTATTACGTGGCTAGGTTGGCATTTTGCTGCAGCTAGTCCAACCACTTCTTACTGTAGCATGGCATTTTGTTATGGGCATCTTTGATCAAGGAAGCATGGGAAGTGTTAATGTGTGACTCGACTGGTATTTTGATGCAACCATTTTGGACATGTCTACATACTGTGCAATGGCAATTTTAATGGTAAAGCCAACTGGAGTATGTTCTTACGTGGGATACTGCCATATATTGGTAGAACAAGCGTGGACATGTTTTCTTATAGAGTCATTACTGGCATTATGTGCAAAGCAAACATGAGTATGGTCTTGAATGGAAACAGTGGCATATATTGGTACAGCCAGCATGGAACTGAATGGGCACAGCTATCATGAAAATGTTTTTATACTGGCATATAGTGTGGGAAAAGACATCATGAAAATGTGTTGGGAAATCAGGGATTGAAATTAAAAATGGATAAACAGGAGCTAAAAGCAGATGCTTGGTATCCAGCATCAGCCAGGGACCAGGAACTAATTAATACTAGGGGAACCCAGGATAATCCATTGATAGTATGGTTTCTGGAAACAACTATAAAACAAACACACTATACTAACCACTAACCTTCCCTGCTCCCCACTCCCCTTCAGCATAACCACACATACCTCACATGATCTAAAGGATCAGTCTCACCTCACACAAACAGACAACCCCCACATCCACCATGAAAACTAACTTACACTGCACTTTGCCCTTATGGACACAATAACGCCAGTGTCCACAATCCAAAAACACCCAGAAAGCCATCTCACAGAGATGCCTCTTTCTTGTGGTTCTGCCCATACCAACAGAAAAGCATAACCTCTAGCCTACCCCCACTTCCCCCACTAACCTACCCAACCCACTTTCTTACAGAATCACATGAGCACCTGAAGACCATGCCATTGGTGACGTTGCACGGTATAACTTGACTTAACACACCATAACATAACATTTCCTTGCACATTCTGTTCAGATTCTAGTAGGTCTTCGTTTTCAACTTGTGAATGTCACTTCCTTGATTTTACCTTTTCTGTGTCTCTCTCCATTTATGACTGATCAATTATTCCCCAATCCCACTTGGCTCTTTTTATAAGGAGCTTGGTTACCCCATTGACTTCTTCGTTTATCTTCATAGGAGACTTTAATATTAATCTTCATTTAGCTCGCTTTACATCTTGCCCCTTAATTCTTCTGATTCCAGTTTATAATGTCATCCCCTCCCCACCTACAAATTCTAAAGGGAGGGTTCTCAACAATATGTTTGTTTCTTCTGAATTTGTATCCATTGATCTGTGTTCATACTTGTGCTGTGCCTTCCACTGATAATTGTTTAGTATTTTCTTCTTTTCTACTTACTCATCCCCACCTTCATCTTCTACTTATCTAGGTTGGGATATTTATAAACTTGATACTTCTGATCGTATTGCTTCTATCGTTTCACATCCCTTGGATGTTGAACAGTCTCCTCCTACTAATATTGACTGATTCCTACTAAACTGTAATCTGCTGTTAATTCATTGATATATATTGTCTCTCCTCTCTTATTTATTCCTGAGGGTAAATGTCCACTTCCTTGGATATGTTCTTCTTTAAAAAACCTTCAGATTTAACTGCAGGAAGTCATATATCAGTGGCTGAAAAAACTTTCTACCTTTAACTATCAACAATTTTCTTCACTCAACAATTCCTATTCTTCTGCTTTAAAAACAAGCTACAGCAAACTATTGTCAAATGCTAATTTAGTTGCAAGGTAACTCCCCGAAAGTGTTTTTCTCTACCCTTAATATGATTCTTGCCCCTCCTACTTTTGATCCTTCTATTTCTTATCTCGGGCGGTTCACTTTGCAAAACTCTTTTTCTCTAAAATCAACACTATTCTGTTTTTTCTGACCCTGCATCTAAGGACTGTCCTACTGGCAGTGTTTCTGTTTCCAATGCTTCCTTTTCCTCATTTGCCCCATTTCTGAAGGTGTAATGTTATTTCTTTGGTTTCTTAGATTCACCCTACCACTACCCCTTTAGAAACCTTACCAGATTACTTGGTTAAATCTATGTTCCCTGCAATGGCTCTTGTACTTGCTATTTTGTTTTTAATCTTTCTTTATCCTCAGATTATTTCCCTTCTGCTTTAAAAACTGCAACCGTAATTCCTTTGTTAAAAACAATCTTTGGAACCTTTGAAACTGCACATTTTTGTCAATCTCACTTCTTCTTTCATTGCCAAATCATTTAGAAAGACTTGTTCACTCTCAACTTTCTTCTTATATAAATACTCACATATGAGTTTCATTCTAGTTTGTCGAATGAAACCACACTCTTATTGGTTTCCATCTCTACTATTCATTCTTGTCATCTCAAACTGTGCGTGTCTTGATTTTGTTAGATCTGAGTGCATCATCCAACACTGTTGATCACCCCGCTTTGCTTTCTACTCTTTCCTCTATGGGTCTTTCTAGTTCTGTTTTAAATAGTTCTCTTCCTATCTTTCTAATTTTTAATTTCCTGTTTCTTGGATGGGTTCTTCCTATTCTTTCCATGTTCTTCCCCTTAGGGTACTCCTCAGGGATCTGTCCTTGGCCTACTTCGTATTTCTCTTCATGTTCATGTGATGTTATTTTATCTTACATTTGTATGCTGCCTACTGCTATAGTTCATGGCGACTAAGCGCTTTTGCCTGTCAGGGAGGCAAAGGATGAGTATGATAGAACATTTAATAGTGGTAGGGAGGAGCAAAGTCAGGTAGATAGTTGGTATGAGGGCAAGGACAGATAAAACGATTGGGGGGCATGAGAAGGAAAAGGTGAAGGAGATATGTGTACAATTGGACCACATGTATTGGTGGACTCAACTGTATTATATGAGGTGCAGTGCCAAAAGGAGAGACAGCTGAAGAAGAGGTGTTTGTTGCGCCAGGTGATATGATATGATAGGTTATTTATAATGTGCTTAATACCCAGAGGTTTCTAAGCGCGAACCCGGGGATCGAACCGGTGTTGCTCCATGTCACCTTGCTTCCAAGGTGAGCAAGTTGCCGCTGAGCTATCCTCTCAAGCACATGTCTGGAATGTACTCACTGCTTGGTGAGCTCAGGCATGTTGAATCCATGCCCAAGAAAAAAAATGCGGCAAATCTCTTCTCCTTACTTTCCGAGATCCCAAAAGCATTTGTCAGGGGTTGTATGACCAATCCGAATTTGCCAATTTTTGCAACAACTGATGACACACAGAATTTGGTGTCATATCCTTCTTTTAATGAGTCCATTCACAAGCTTCTTTCTGCTTGCATATCTGCCATGTCCTTGGGTTTTTCTTTATCTCAATACCCCCCCAAAAAACAGGAATCTTTTTTTTTCCCTGCTCTCCTAGGATTTCTCCTCCTTCTTCAAATCATATTCTCCACTTGAGTTTTCTATTTCTCACCAGGCTCGCAAGGTGGGTATTATTTTAAATTCTTCTTTCTGTCCAGAGGGTCACCTTTTCGCTATTGTTAAATTGTGTAATTTTCATCATTTCAATATTAGAAGAATATGTCATCTGCTTACTTTTTCTCCAACTAAAACTTTGCTGCAATCTATGGTTTTATCTTGTCTTCATTACTGCTCTTCTCTTTATGCAGTCTTCCTTTCTGTGCTCTTTTTCCTTTACCTTCTTCTTCTAATGTTGTACCGCATCTTTCTCATCTCTGTTGCAGATTCAGCAAAGTTTTGAATATCATTTCATTTATGTAATATGTAAAAGTGTTTATGGGGCCGTCGGTTCTCTAATATCTCAGTATCGTCCTTCCAGAAAAGTTCTCCTTGTACCTCTTGGCCATTTTGTTCTTTTCCACTTCCGGCACAAAAGCTCTTGAATTTCTTTTTTTACATGTTGATATTCGTTCTTGTTCGTATCAGGCTCAGTTTTAAAAAAGTTTGAACAATTGTATGGAACAATCTTTCCTTCCTGGAATCGTCATGTCAATTAGGACCTCATTCTTGCTGTTTTTTTATACCATCTTTTCAATTGTTAATGCACTGTGATTGTCATTACTGCAATGTGCGTGGGATAAAAACGCTATATAAGCACCAGATGTTGCTATTCTAAAGTCTGTTTTCAAAGCGAATACAATGTTCTGTTCAGGGAGTAATCCACATGTTTGTATTACCCAATTACACTGGGAGAAAACAAGAACATTCATATGAAAGTTAGCTCATCCTCTCTGCAACAATAATTCACCATGAGATGTAAGGAAACTACTCATAACAGTCAATACAATGCATATGGCCTGTGATTAGAGTAACAATGATTGTTTCTTTCCAACTTCCGTTCTCATGGCTAGCACTGAGACCATGCCTCATGATAATGCCAGAAACCATAAGACAACCACACCATTTAACATATCTGCAGCCTCGTATTGCATTTGTAAAAGCGTTTCACAACATGAAGTTGTATGCCCATTTCACATTGAATAGAAAAGTAGCTATTTGATTGGTAATCCAAATGCAGCTATGGTTGTGTGGATGAAACGTAAGTCACATTCTCCCCAACGAACTCACAATCACAGAAGAGAACGTTTTAGTGCAAATGCATGATACATGCCCTGACATAGACATCTTGTGAGCAATGCTACCAAATCAATCACATCGAGTGAGCCAAGTATGTTAGTATAATTCAGTCCCTCAACAAATTGTTTAACAATAGTACATGAGAATATTTTGTTCATAACAGGAATGAGTTGCACCAAAGTTCCTGTTACGCTCACCATGGTCTCTGCGGGGGTGTTGGGGCCAGGTTGGAACCCTCCCTGAACTGGATTCCTCTGGTTTGGGCTCTTCCGTCGACTGTGGCAATGTATACTGCTCGGGTTGCTGGGTATACCCCTGGGAGAAGGTAAGAGGCAATGAGAATGCTGCGGTGGTATAGCAATCCCCCTCGAACCCTTTGTGCCAGAATGGGATGAGTGTGCATTTTCCCATGCGTCCTCACCTGTTGTATTGTAAGGATGAGCTCTCTGTCCTGCTTTCTCTATGCAGGGGTGCCGTTGATAGACCAAGTTGCCTCACTGGTCCTTATGCAATACCTTCCAGACCGGCTGTAACCAATCCCACCTTGAAGGTATATGTTTTATAACAATGATTATTGTCCATATCCTTTGTGGTGATTTTCCCCAATTATTATTGTCCGTAACTTTATAATGTCCTTACCTTCCCCTTTAGGTATGAAGTAGGCCCGTGAGTACACGGTGATGGAAGCGAGTCCAAAACATGGCCAATCTGAAGAACCTACAAGAGGTAAGTTCGGTTTCCGGATGATGTGCTAAGTTTGCGAGTTGCGCGGCCTAGCGTTAAAAGTTTATGCAATTGCTAACCTTGTGCTTTCTGTCTCCTTTGCAGGTTCAGCTAGTCAACGCTTGATGGTGAGCGGTGCTCTGGACTCCTTTTGGCTGCCAGATGGAAGGATCCGCGAGGATGCTGAACCGGCAGATGACTCCGTGTTGATGGGCGTTTGGGACAGGTAAGGATGCAAGGTACTGCAAGGGTTGGATTAGATGAGACAGGTAAAATGCGCACGGTAGCTGCAGAGTTGAAAGTGGGTAGGTGTGCTTCAAGCAATGGCGTGGCTGGTCTCAGGTAAAATGCGCACAGTAGCTGCAGAGTTGAAGTCGGGTAGCAGAGCTTCGAGCAATGGCGTGGCTGGTCTCAGGTAAGATGCACGCGATAGCTGCAGAGTTGGAGTCGGGTAGCAGAGCTTCGAGCAATGGCGTGGCTGGTCTCAGGTAAACTGCAGGATGGGTTCTGGAGACTAAAGATGCTCGTGCTGAACTGGAAACAGGTAAGGATCTGTAGGCAGCGGTAAGCGTTATGCTGCTCCAGCAGACTAACACGAAGCGCCAGCATGCGGGTGGGGCTGGCTTATATAGCCTGGTCCCGGCCACTCCTTTCAGGCCCCGCCTTGTGGCCCCACCTTGCCACTCCCCCTGTCTTCTGCATGTGCTTCCAATGCTTCTGTATAGCCACGCCTGGCCTGGGTGCACATGCTTTAAGCATACTGTGTGCAGAGCACACTTTTAAATGAGCTTGGCACCAGACGTGCCAGGACTGGGTCCATTGAGAACCTGCAGGGCATAAAGTTAATGGCCCTTGACCAGTGGCCATGACATTCCCATGCCGGTGTGTGTGTGTGTGTGCATTCTTTTTTCATTTCAATCATTAACATGTTGTTCATAACTGTATGTCAGTTATGACAATAGTGAGGTTTTTAATTCATAGTTCAATAAGTGGTTCATTTCTCAGACACATTGACCAATCATGCTGTTATTTCCTAGTATTTCATTAAATAAATGACTGTTATGAATTATGTGTGTTCCAAATTGGATTGGAAATATATTGAACAAATACTTTACCCAGAAAAAACGTCTGACAGGGCCATAATGAATTGCAAAACATTATTTGGGTCAGGGCAGAAGAGGTGTCTGCATGACCTAAGAATTATACACAGTTAAGGAACCCTTGAAACATGTTTGGCTTATGCAACCAAAGTATGGCCAAACAGACTTGGTTGACTTTTCATACCTGTCATAAAAGTGAATAAAATCTTTTTCAAAAGGTGTGGTAAAAGTAGCATAATTAATCAGCAGTCAGGAAATTGACCACAATTAAACTATTGAAATGTACAATCAAAATCAAATCTAAAGGTCCTATTAGGTTCCAGTTAGACAATCATTTTGAAGGAAATCCAAGATTCCTATGTATCAATTCATGTTATTACATCATTCTAATGAGAAGACTTCAATATCATATTATGCTTCATAAATCCTTGTATTCTCTAAATTAGAATTTCCCTTCCATAGAAATCAAATAATCTAAATCCAAACATCTGAAACAGATAACGGCAGCTTTTGGAAAAACAACATTATGATCACTAATCTTTTCATTTACTTTCATCCTGAGAAATGTAAGTCGAGGCAATTGGGTTTGGCAGACCCCTGCTTAGGCCTCAGCTTCAGATCCATTTGTGGACCATGCCACAGCTGACACACAGCCGGCACCTACCAACTTAGGGCTCGGAGTAAAGCTTGTTTTAGTATGCTGTTTGTAAATGACAGCATAGTATGTAAAGTGATTGAAAAGCAATAACATAGAGTTGTTTATGGAATTGGTGACAGCAGAGGTGCGTTACGGAAAAAAGAAATTGAAGATTTACCATAGAAGTACACTGATTTCTAATTTTTTATAAAGATTGATATTAGTCCAATGGTGCACAAACTTTTTTCCGTAAATCACCCTTGACATACCTTTTAATACAATCTCTAAATACATGTCAGAAACTATCAGTTTTAGACAGTGGCTTTGACAACATTGATATTGCTGTGCAGGATTACAGGGAGGAGTAGTGGCTAAACCGCCTACTCAGCCCACACTCAGTGAACTAGGGGCACATGGCCAAATAACAAAACCTTATTTTTTTTTTTTCTTGGGAGGGTCAACAGCATCCGGTTGGGCTTCTTGGTGCAAGAAGTTGTTGAACCTGTTTGAAGATTCAGTAAGCAGTTTGAAGATGCAAAAGAGTGCATACTGCACACAAAACCCTAAAGTCAGTGCTTATCACTATTGATGTGTGGATAGTCAAAAGAAAACCAACTATGTTAAGTATTGTCACTCCAGGGAATATTCTAACATGAAAGTCCTACATGCCATTGATGAGGAACCAATCAAATGAATCGTTTTATTATGAACTTTTTTAAACCTTCCAGAAAAGAACACAGGGAGAGAAATCGGATTGGGCTACTTGTTGGTTTTCAATGGTTTCACATGATTCAAGATGATGCGAGTCACATTTATCCAGTGACAAGCAGGCACTGTGGCCTGCATTAAGACGTGGCTCTTTGCAGTTCTAATTGATGCATAAGACAATGGGGTTCAATAGGTCTAAGAGGTTCTAGTCTGCTGTCGAGTCGGCTCGAGACCATTGGTCCGCTGCATCGAGTCAGCATGTAACACAATGGCTTCCAGTAGTTTGAGCTGGTCGTCGAGTTAGGATGAGATGAGGCCCTATTGGATTGTGGTGATGCTTAAAGATGCAGTGAGTTGGATGCCAACTGAACAGGCTTTTCAGTTGAGGCGATGAGGAGGCATGCAGATGTATCAAAGATGTTCAACAAGACATTGTTGAACCTGTTTGAAGACTCAGTAAGCAGTTTGAAGATGGAAAAGAGTGCATACTGCACACAAAGACTTAATATCAGTGCGTATTAATGTCTTTGTGCTGGTAGACAAAAGCAAACCAACAATGTTAAGCATTGTCACTCCAGGGAATAAACATGAAAGTCCTACATGCCATACATGAGAAACAAGTCAAAGGAATCGTTTTAATTATGAATGTTTAGAAACCTTTCAGAAACGAGCACAGAGACAGAAATACACTGATGGCACAGCTACCCCACAAAATGGTTCCTGAACTAGAAGAAGAAGTCGACCAATGGAGCATGACCTGCAACAGTGCTGATGAGACTGCATACAAACAGCATTCCCGGTTGTTCAACTCCAGGCCCCGAGGGCCAGGATCCTCACGGGTGTTTACGATATCCCTCAATAATATTCATGAGGACAAATGTGCACACATTTAGAATCACTGTATGCTAATTTGCCTCATTAATATTAATGAGGGGTATCTTGAGAACCCGACATGGATCCGGCCCTCAAGGCCTGGATTTGGATAATTGGCCATGCCAAATCGAAAGATTGTTGTAGACAGGCAGTCCGCAAGCACACATAGACAAGAGAGCATGGATTGCACAGAAAGCTTAATGGGGAGAACACACAAACATTCCCCTGCTCCCCATAGCCGGATACATCACATACCTTCCCTTTCCCCCTCATTTAAACATTGGCAGCGATTATTGTCCCCCCCTTTTTCAGAATCGTCTTGACACAAGATCAATAAAGGCTCACCTTAACCTGTGACATCCTAGATTTTGCGCCCTCTGAACTCGTGTACAGAAATGCATTTGGAAAAATCTCACAAGAGACTGTCATCGTCCTTACCACACTACATTTTCCTTTTTTTCTTTTGTGTATCCCTTTTCCCTTTCTAATGTGACAAAATATGTCACCCTAAGAAATGCTTTTTTCCTTCGTCTTTTGCAGTACTATGTTCCTCTTTCAAAATCGTTGTTTTAATTGTCTGCTTTAATATTGTATGTATTTCGTTTTTATGAACTGCTGATTTCCGAAACTTTTTTTAAAGAAACTTTGGAAACCTGATGTTCACAAAGAAAAGGCAGCCGAAGTGGGAGCATCTTTCACGTACGGAACACCTGAAGGCAGGTTCTCGCTAGTGCCAGATTCCCTAACGCGCACAGTACAGCACAGGAAGCAACACTGAGTGCATTCAGCACAAACCGAACCTGGACAGTCTGGCCAACAGAAATGCTCAGATATGCACAAGCAGTTAAGCAAAGGCTGCAACAATGATTCAGGTTTCACATATGCACAGAACCTATACATAACATTCACTAGTAGTGTTTCACTTCAGGTTGCACAATACGGTCATGGGACTGTTCCTGGCCCAGTTTTGGTCTAAGCAGGTGTAGTAGGCAGGGACTTACTATGTGTGGCACCTGCCTCTCTCTGGTTCAAGGGGGGTGATGTGGACAGGGGCCTGCTTCTGGCAGGCTACTACCTCAGTTTCCCTATTAGGGCAGGACGTGATATCAGGGGCCAGTAATGTCAGGGTCCTGTAAGACTAGATGGGTAGGTGGTGAGGCAGGTTCCAGGCGTGTGGGCCCTTCCACCTGTTATCATTACATGTATGTGGAGGTGATAGCTGGGGACCTGCTTTCAAGCCAGTAGGGTGAAATCGTCTCTTCCTGTTTGACTTAAATGCAGGTGAGGGCAGACGATAACTGGGCAAGTGAAGCAGGCAAGATTGGAGTCACGCCCCAAGAAAAAGATGACACATCACTTCTACCTGCACCCCTTAACTCCTCTAAATGCTTCACAGCATCTACATCCACTCTTTTCTTGGGTCTCCTACCCATCCCCCCATCTACAACTCCTTATCACATCCTGCATCCCATTTACTTGTGGGTCTCAGACACTGGAAAGCCTCTAACAACTCACTTCCTTTTATGCATGACAGTGCTACAAATGTTTCACCATCATTGTTTTTGCTTACCTAGCTCCATGTCGTTGTTCCTAACTGTAAATCACACTACCATCAGTGTCTCTTTTTTGACCTCATGGTCATAAAAATCAGTGGTCCCTCTATTTGTACATTTGTATCTCCTTCATGTCCACGCTGATTCCACTTCCTCTGTTTTTCTTTCATTTGCATTTTCCATCGAGGAGTTTCCCAATCAGAATGTACTAATAATCAACACAATTGCTTGCTTTCTTATTATGTTTGAAAGACCAATAGAAAATATTGAGGCTTAGTACCACCAAAATGAAATACGCCAATCATGAGTTCAGAGTTACAAGTATACTTTTTAATCAAAGTATAGATAGCTATCTGGCTCTCAAGCACCTTGCAGTGTGTACCAGCGGACACCGTGAGGGACGAGAGTGCTGGACATCACAAAGCATGCTTTATTTACACAGTCCCGGTCCCTTAGTCCAGCCCTTCTCCAAACTAATAAGTTACAAAAAAGAGTTCATGCCCAGTACACATGACAAATACAACAATATTGTTTTCAGGCTTAAACATGTTTTTCCTACAGACAGAATACAATAGTAACAACTTTGTTTAACTCGGCCATGTTGATCTTCACTTGTGTCTTGAGCTTAATGTAAGTCCAGATTCAAGAGATGAACACAAAGCGTTTCTGCCAAAGCACACAGTTTTAGTTACTCAGCATTCTATTCCGTTGTTTGATTGAGGATGGAGCTTAAATTGTAGTTCATTTTAGCTACAAGGTTTCTTTGTACAGAACATTCTTTTTTAGGCAGCCTCAGCATATTGACATAGTCCAAAGATCACTTAGCTCAGCTGAGTCCAGAAAAACACAGTCCAGTTTGAGACAGAAACAGAACCTAATCAAAATGACAGACGTTTCTAAAATGGCGGCTTTGGTCAATTCTATTCAGGGCATTTTAGACGTGGTTTTCTGTACAATTCGAATGTGGTTAGGCCAATGTTCATAACCAGACGATATTATGCGAATATGGTTTAACATTTAGAGCTCCTTATTTTCCCAGTTGTTTGAATTAGTCCCTAGCAATGACTGTGTTTATTCTTTGAGTGTTGGTAGTACTAATTTTGCTTTTTTTCTCAATAAATGTATGACAATATGCCTTTTATTGCAAACAAAAGGCAGGGCTGGATGTGCTACAGCCCCCTGACAATGGTACTGTTGATAATTGGCTTGGATTCACACCCCAAAAAGGTTCCTGATTAAATTTGTGGGACAAAGTGCCAAAAAATCTAATTTCCCACACATGTTCATAGGAACACCTTTAGAATTGCAAAGAAAGGGGCATCAGGTTCCTTATAAGGTACAGGGGCCGTACCGTTTAAGGAACCCGATGCCTCTATCATTCTCTCTTCTGCTTTCCATGGCCTCCCTCTTAACCACAGCGCAAAAAGCATATTTTATTTTTCCAATTTCAAGTGCAAGAGACATGGCAACTGGGGCAGATTGGAAGCCAACATTGCTCCTGGAAAACCTTTTCCAATGGATCCATCTTACACCATGCGAGCTGACGTTACTAGCAATCCTCCACTAACAAGGGTTTGGGGGGATCACTCTGCATGAACATTAGAAAAGAAGGTATTCAAATTGTAAATTGTAAAGCACACTCTTTCATTTAACATTGAACCTAGCAGAATCCATGTGATCACTGTGCCGCCCTTAACTGCGACGACGGAAATGTCGACCTCCAATTTTGGCACGGCGTAGTGATCAGATAGATCTCTTTGCCCGCATCCCCCGGTATGCATTCCCCTACCCTCACACCCCCACTTACATTTACGGCAGCACACTTTTCTATGCGTCGCTGACTCCCCGCTATCCCTGTGGTGTCAGTTACTCCCACTTACGTGGGTCAGAGCTGAAACCGCAGGGTGTTATTTTGGTAAGCGGGTATGCCCCCGCAACCCTCTATTCCCATTACTGCACCCAAGGAGAGCGGGGGACAGTCCTGCAACACCCGCTCTGCTTGGGAGCAGTAATGGGAGTCAGAAAAGGAAATGCACTAAAGTCGCCATAACTGGTTAGTTACAGTTACATGGTTAACATTTTGGTGCATTTCCAACCTAATATATAGGGTTCCATGTAATAATGTCCCTGCAAAAGGCCTTGTGGCATAAAAGTCACTGAAAAAAAGCTATGGTTTGCAATATTATCACTGAAAACTTGCAGGGGACACTCCTGCAACCCCTGTTTTCTTTTTACAAATTGAACGGGGGACAGCCCTGCTCCCCTCACAAATGATCACCATACATAATGTTGTCACCACCTTTTCCCAGTGACTATATGTATGGAAAACATTTGTATCGGGGTAAAATTACCATATACCAAATATAGCTCCTCCATTTAAGAGGGAGGAAAGACAGGCTGGATGCTTCATACCAAGTTCCTTATTCCAAATGGCTGTGCAGGTGGAAAGAGAAAAGGAAGGAGGCAGAGTGAGTAGGAAATAGGGTAAAATGCACAGTAAATCAATCTGCATCTTTTTTAGTTTACTCATGTAGTGCCCAAAACTGCCATGAAGCTGTAGGCATGAAGAGGTTAGGCAGAAAGAGAATTTGTTGTGATTACATCTTATTGAAGTGGAAGGCAGATTCTTAAAGTGCTTGCAAGTCCTAATATTAATCGTCAGAGTGACCTTTGTATGACCCTATCTGTGGTAAGCCCTTTCTAACTACTATAGCTGAGGAAAAAGAACAATGATTACTTGTTTCATTGACCATATCATAACCGTGAAATAGTCCTTCCCTGAGAGAAGAGAGCATCGACTGACAGTGAAGCAGTACTGATTTCAGGACAAGTAGTATTGGTCCGACCTTCCAGACTTGTGAATGTGAAGCAGCAGAGTGCCTTCAAATAATAAGTCAGCATAGAAAACACTTCAGGGCAGAGTGACATGTTTCAGGTTCTGAATCGATTAGGGGGTTAATCATAAACCCCCTGTTTGGTCTTCGTATCTCAAGGGATACTGTACCATAGGTGTATGCTGGAACATTGGTCCTGTTCCAAATACAGTTTGGCTTTGTAAGACGAGTGTGAAGATCCTGCCTTTCAGGAGATTCCCAACTATGGCTTTTAATTATGTGTATGGATGTCCATAACCAGATTCTATCTGACATTCTACACCGAACCTTGTTTTTTTTTCTCCAGTTTAAATGTAGCACTATTGACATTACTCCCTTGCCTGGAAATATATCATACCACATGTATAATTTCAAAAAATCTAAATCCATGCATGTGTTATGTGTTCTCTCTCTAAACAAGAGCATGGCCTAGATCTGTCTCGCTGGTCTTTAGGCCATCATTGTGTGTTGTTTTGTATTTCCCGCAGCTAGTAACAGGCACAATTCATCTAGAACAGGGCCTCTGCACTATCAGCAACGCCCTAAAGGTCCCCCAATACAGTGAGTCATCACTGTCACAATAACATGCGTTTTCCCCCAGGGCCAGAGATTGAACGCCTACTGCACTGCACCACACTGCAAGCTCACCCCAGCAGGAACCACTATCCTCCCTCTCGCAAGCACTGCACCACACTGCAAGTTCACCCCAGCAGGAACCACCATCCTCCCTCTCGCAAGCACTGCACCACACTGCAAGCTCACCCCAGCAGGAACCACCATCCTCCCTCTCGCAAGCACTGCACCACACTGCAAGCTCATCCCAGCAGGAACCACCATCCTCCCTCGCGCAAGCACTGCACCACACTGCAAGCTCACCCCAGCAGGAACCACCATCCTCCCTCTCGCAAGCACTGCACCACACTGCAAGCTCACCCCAGCAGGAACCACCATCCTCCCTCTCGCAAGGAATCATACAAATAGGTTTGTAATGTACATCCTCTCTAGCATACCCAAATTCGTATGAGAGGCACTGATACATGTTAATACAGTTTTGACTTAATAGCCTAGTTAGTTGCAAGCGTTCTTTCTTGTGGACACCATTTATTGTATGTAAAGGTTATGTTATTCTCATGCTAAATAGAATCAATTCAAAGGGGTGAGCAACTTAATCAATGCATTGATATGTTCCTTAGGACATACATCTTGTGTGTGCACATATACAAAATAACCTGTTAGTATACACATAACTAAAACATGGTCATTCTTGTACCTGCATCAGATAATACAATAGTAACCATCGCTGGGATTGCAGTAGCAGTTTCCTCCGAACAGCAATTGCTTTAGATGATGCAAATCATGAAATCCTGCTCCCCCACCTCACAGAAACCTGCATGCAGGCACCTCAGTGGCTTGGCTATCACATGTCCCTCTCACAGAGCATATTCAATAGCGAAAACCCGCATTAGCAAGTTTGGACACAGCACAGTAAAATTGCCTTCCTTGCACCTTAGATGTCGAATCTTTATACACCAGTATCCCCCAGCGCGAATGTATAGATGTCCTAGCGACTTACCTCAATCGCAGAACCAATATGGAGCCTCCAACTGCCTTCCTACTCGAATGCATTCGTCTTGCTCTCATGGAAAATTACTTTATCTACGAGAAAACTTTCTATCAACAATGCCACGGCACATCCATGGGAGCCACTTTTGCACCTGATGTAGCAAACCTTTTCATGGATTTTTTTGAAGATAAATCAATATATAACAGCAACAAACCTTTTAAAGACCAAATAGGCTTTTGGATCCGCTACATTGACGACGTATTTATGACGTGGAAAGGTAGCGAGACAGATCTGCAAGAATTCTTCTTCTGGCTGAATGGAAAAGACTCCTGCATCCAATTCACGATACAGTCAGATACAACTTCAATTCCCTTTCTAGATCTGAGAGTGTACAAAATATCTACCAATACCTTAGCTACTACTCTCTATCGTAAACCTTCGGCAAAAAATACACTTTTGGAATTCCAAAGTTTCCACCCAGCAGCACTTAAAGACAATCTACCCTTAGGCCAATTCTTACGCCTTAGGCGCAATTGCACAACCCGAGAAGACTACGACACAACAAGCAAAGATCTCTCACTGCGTTTAAAAGAAAGAGGATACCCAAGCCATATTATTCGCCAGGCAAAGAAAAAAGCGAAAAATAGGAGTAGAGACTCCTGTCTCACACCGACTCCACGTGAAACCAACACAGAAAAAATAACCTGTGTCACAACCTTCACTCCACTAAGCAACCAAATCAAAAAAAGTATCTTACGTCATTGGAACATCTTGCACACTGAGACCTTCAAACCTCTCAAACCTCGTTTTGCTTTCAAAAGAAGCAAAAATTTAAAAGACAGACTGGTCCACACATATACTGAAACAACTGTTGAAAGACAAACTACCCTATGGAACCTACCACCGGTAAAAGGTCATTTCAGATGCGGATCTTGCTCCATTTGTTGCTTAACAAAAGACAAGAAATCCATTGAACTGAACGGCAAACCCTGGCTGTTTAACACTTTCACAAATTGCAAAAGTAAATGGACCGTGTACGCCATACAATGCCCATGTAAACTTTTCTATATTGGCAAAAGTAAACGAGAGATACGACAACGCATCTGCGAGCATCGTTCATGTATCAGGAATGGTATTCAAGATAAACCAATGGTATCCCATTTCCAAGAAAAGAAACACACACACAATGATATCTTCTGGTTCATTCTGCAAACAGCCAAGAACCCTTTCAGAGGAGGAGACAGAGACTTGGCCCTACGTAAATTGGAACAACAGTGGATATATCGCCTTAATTCAGTTAAGCAAGGCCTAAACGTGGCCATCGAATGGAACCTATTCTTCAAATAATCTACCATTTCTCCCTATCCCCTGTCCTATTGTCCGTTAGGTCAGATTACTCGATCATGTGTTACTATAAACAAGTCAGTACTACAATTGCAAACAATGCTTCAGCTGTCTTTATCCTCATCAATAACTTCTAGACTATGCATGTATTGCATCTTTTTCTCTTGTACGATGACATGCCCTGTGCCTTTATGCAACATATTTTTTGCCAACACATTAAGAGTTTCTATAATGTCTCTTCACTGTTGTCTATCAATCGAATTAATTTATAAATGCATTGAATTGTACCCACATGACTGATTGCTACAACTTTTCTCAATAACAGCTTTTCCTTACAACAGTTTGTTGACCTTGCACTTGCCCTCTTGTGCAACGACATGACCTATGCCTTTATGCAACATATTTCTTGTCAAAGAATTAAAAGTCCTTATTGTTGTTTATTAATTTAATTAATTCGCACCTACACGATTCTATGCTGTAGCTGCCCATCCAACCCCCCCTTTTTACCGACATCCATGGAAAACAAAATTGAACTTGTTTCCTTTATAATTGTCTGACACTGCACCGACACGATCCAATGCTGCAGCTACTCATCTCACCATTCTATTGATATCTATGTGTGAGAACCAACCACAATGCCTGACATACCTTTAACTCAATAACACTTACTCCCCTGTTTGCGACTCTTTCCATCGCGCATGCCCCGCTGACTAGTATCATTCACCGCACATGCGCGCGACCAGCTTCCTTGCGGTCCGATTACGCGCATGCGCAGTTTATAGCACCTCCTAGCTCCCCCAGTCGGAGACAGCTCATTCTTCGTGCACCGCTCTCGTCTCACGACCAGAAGCGCTACTTTCATCTGATACTCAGCCTCAGTTGGTAAGTTCTTACAGCCCTAGCTTCACCAACCGTGCGTCCTGGCCCCTTTTTTACTCGGACATAGGCTCTAGTTTCCATCAACTAGCGCCATTTTTATTCATTCACCAGGGTCGGCCTTACTACACCGCCCTTTATATGTTAGTCTTTACAACATCCCACTGCAGTGACTTAATAGTGCACTGTTTATTCATTAATTTATCAATTTCTATTTCTATTTTATTTTGACCAATATGTGTTCGGTTGTGCACTTTAGGACACTTTTCCCTTAAGTAACTTTGTCACCACCATTTTTTCAGTACCATCAACGTTTGGACACGGCATTCAACTGTCTCCGCTTTACAGCCTCGCATTTCCTCTTTTGACTAAGGTAACCCTTTAAATTATATGATATGTTCGCCATCCTGTAGATTTCTCTGCACTCAGATAACTTGCCGTTATCCATTTTCCCTGTAGACTCCGGCTACAGCGTTCCGCCTAGCTCATTACGCAGGCCTTCTTCAAATGATTACCCATTCTGACCGTTCACGTTGCACAAGGTAGGCTCCGACCTCGCAGTTTTTGAGGCTCCTTCCCCCCCCCCTTTTTTCTAAACACTATTTTAACCTTTCCTATCCTTTTGTAGATACCCACCCCCTTGAACCACGTCCTGATGAAAGTCCGGACCCTTCACTAAACTACACCACAACGCTCAAGTGAAGTCATATTTCCATCCCGGACTGGAAACATATTTATGTGTCGGCAACCAATACTACTATATGTTCAAAGTAGTAATGCAAACCTTTTTTTCCACTTAATATGTTACTAACCTCCACCCATTCCAAACTGTGACGTTTAAAAACAATACTAATGTTGTGTTGAGGTTTTGGCTCAAGAAACCCTTAAATAGGTTTTGTGTTTAGACCCATTGTTTTTTAAAAATGTGTAAATAAATTGTTGTTTTTGCTGTAATCTCCTCAGCCTCTCTACTCTTTCGCCAGCATTTATACACTGGCTATCTGCTTTCTCTCAGCCTACCTTTCTATATGGTCAGACTAGGGGTAGCCTATGACTCTTCCTTTTTTCTTCCTTCCTTGCAGAGCTACACATTAAGGGAGCTCCTTTTAGAGCACCTGCCCCCCACTCTAGGCCACCAGTCACCTGCTTCTGCCCATCCTCACAGGATGCATATCATTCCAGCACCCACTTGTATACGTGGGTGTACTCCCTCAGAGACAGGCGCTTCTCCAAGCAGCGAGTTGGTGGTAGATCTCTTTCCTCAGCAGGGGCCTCCCTCTGGAACAGCCTCACTGCCTCTCTGAAACTTGAAGAGAACCATCTTCGGATCCGGAGGCACCTTGAGACCTTCCTCTTTGCTTCTGCCTTCTCTCTTCCTCTCCCCTGCTGATCTCTGTCTGTATCTACACTGGGCACCTGGCCACCCTCTGAATTTGGGTCCAGAGTCCCTGCCCACCCAGCTGCATACCTGCAATGCCCCCTGGCAAACCTTACACTTGAGTCTGTATCTGCAACCCTACAGTCCCCCTACCTGCACTTATTAGTAGACACCCGTTGATTGCGCTTAAATCTTGCACTCGCCACCTTCTGCCTGCACTACCTGTTGTTGTTTTGATCACGTGTTCAGCACTTCCCTCTTCTACCCTGCCCCTTGCACTTTCCCCCTTTCCTCACCCTGCACTTGCGCCATCTCAATGTCACTAGGCCTATTTGTCCTCCCATGTACCCATCCCTTGCCTCGCCACACCCTGAAACACTTGTGTATAGGCACGCTATAAAAAAATATCATATTATGTGACGATCATGTCACTCTCTCAATTGTTTACACAAATAAACAATTGCATATCACTAATGATGTAAGGTGCACAGGGCCCTATTCATCTGTGTGATATGTGTGTCCACATCATCTGTGAGCATGCACTGTGTGATAATGTAAACAAAATGTGGAGAGAAGGCACAGAAGAAGTCCATACGAGAAATAGTCTGATATCCATGTAGACAAGTCCACGCTGATTGAAAATAGAACAATAAAGTTGAACATGCCCCACTAGACTGCTGGGATTTGCAGTCCACAGGAGAATTGTGGCACATGTTATGGGCCCCTTTGCATGAGTATGCCCTTCCTTGCCGGGCCTGAATTGCTGCCCCTTAGAGACCATGGACTTCGCAAGATTGATCGCAACAGAAATTCCAAAGGTTCAAGGGAACAAAAAACAGAATGTTCACATGATTCAGTCTATCACTGAGCGTAGTCTTCCAGCTATTGTTCGTGTTCTTGTTTAATTTCTGACAGTATCCCACTTCCTCTCTCTCTGCTTTTATAATTCACAATTCTTCCATTATCCTTCCAGTGCCACGTCCCATTATACTGGACAGCTTTCTGAAGTGTTCCTTTCTGAGGGCATAGAAAAGACTCCCTGCAAGGATATGGGGAAAAGGTGGTTAATGCAGGGCAATGAGGGACATTATCTTTTTTTTTTTTTTTTTTTAGAGTTTTACAATTATTTATTTATAAGATTTACACAAATATATACAAGCAAATCAATTAATACAATTAAAACAATGCAGTTCAGCATATGCAGAATACAATATATAAATAACCATCAAAGAACTAGTACAAGCTCAGAATGTCATCCCAAATCTTTTCATGTAATCTCAATTTCCCTTGCCGCCTATAAATCACCCTCTCCATTGTTGCAAGCCCAGACATCCCCTCAATCCAGTCCTCCACAATAGGTGCAATCTGTGTTTTCCAGTCCCTCAGAACCAGTTTCTTGCCCAAACTAGCACCACGGAGCAGAAACTTTTTCAGTGAAACAGAGAGATCCTCTAGCAACTCACCTACCCCCAAAATCATCGTCATGAAATCCAACTCAACATCCAAATTCAAAACACGCAAACAGACACATCATGCCAAAATCCCCGCACACGCACACACTCCCAAAGCAGATGTTCTAAACTTCCCAATCCATTTCCACAACTCCAGCAATCATCCAAATCAATCATTCCTCTCTTGAACATACGTTCTGGACACCAAAACACTGTATTAAGTATCTTTACTTGTCGCAACCGTTCCTCCAAATTAATAGCACAAAGCTTAACATTTGCACACATTTCAGACCACATCTCAGGCGAAATCTCACACTCCAATCTCCTCCCCCACTCATCCCTCAATCCAGAATTCTCCTCATAAGCAGGCACAATACTATTGTAAATCCTGCTGGCAATTGAGGAACCACCTGGATCCCTTTCCTTAAGAAAGAGATTCACCATTGCACCCCCTTGCTCCACTACATCACCTATACATATTTTCAATTTCCTGAAATCATTAGTTCGGAAATTGTCAATGTTAAATCTCACCTGTAATTCTCTCTCTCCAGTCCATTCACCATCCGCAAAGACCTCATCTATCCAGCAAATTCCACTCAAAAACCAGTCAGGCCAGAATAAAGACCTACCTCCGACAGAAATCAACGGGTTCAACCCGATGGATGCATGAGTGGTTTTCATAGCAACCAATCCTAGCAATTCATGCATATGTCTCCATGTTTCTCTCAGAAAAACTGTCAAAGGGGAATTCTTACACAATTTGTTCATAGCCGTGAGGATCGCCCTAGGAGGAAGCGGGCCCAACAAACTCGCCTCAGCAATTGCCCACTTATCAGATGAGTCTACCAAAAAGGGTACAATGAAGTTACTGGAAAAAGCTAAATGATTTGCTTGAAAGTTCGGAACTCCCAGTCCTCCCTTTTCCACAGGTAATTGAAGTTCCACAACTTGAGCCGTGGCGGCTTGTTATCCCATAAAAAGGACTGCAACAAACCATCAATTTTCTTCCAATAGTGTTGACCAATTTTCACCGGAAGCATACCCAGAATGTAATTAATCTTCGGGCCGCATTCATTTTAAGAGCGTTCACCTTGCCCCAAAGAGACAAATGAAGTAACGACCACCGCAAAAGGCTCATTTTCAAGTCACTACACACCTCATTCATGTTCACCACAACCATCTCATCTACCAGCGGGGTCATCCATATACCCAGATATTTTAGTTTCCTTTCACACCACTGAAATTCATGTCTCATAATCAAATTCTTATCACAATATCCTGAAATCGGCAGCACCTCGGATTTAGACCAATTGACCTTAAACCCTGCCACTGCATAAAATCTATCCAAAACATCTAATAAGTCCGGAAGCGACACTCTCAAATCCCGCAATAATAATAGCAGATCATCTGCATAAAACCACAATTTTTGATCGGCACCATGAAAGTTCAATCCCTGTGTCTGCACATCGCACCTCAAAGTTATCGCCAATGGCTCCATTGCCAAAACAAAAATCAGAGGAGACAAAGGACAACCCTGTCTCGTGCCCCTCTGTAGCACAAAAGAATCCGATGATTGTCCATTAGTTCTGACAGTGGCCGTTGGACAAGCATAAAGCAGGGCAACCCATGAAATAAACTCTTCCCCCAGGTTCATCGCACGCAGTACTGAAAAATGATACTTCCAATCAACACGATCGAATGCCTTCTCCGCATCTAAAGAAAAAATGGCCACATCACCATCCAAATCCTGTGCATGCGTCATCAGCAATAACAAATTTCTGATATTACTAGAAGTTCTTCGACCAAGAACGAAACCAGATTGGTCAGTGTGTACCAACTTCACAAGCAAAGTCTGCAAACGCATAGCTAACAACTTCGCCAATATCTTGTTGTCCGTATTAATCAAACTGATTGGATGATAATTTGAAGGCAAACTGCTATCCTTACCCTTCTTGAGAAAAACCGAAATCGTGGCATGGTTGGTAGAAGCCGGAAGCAGACCCCCCACCCTAGACTCCACATACATATCACGTAAAAGCTCCACCGCTGAATCTGGCAAGATTTTATAAAATTCAGCAGGCAAACCATCAGGACCAGGAGACTTGCCTGAGTTCAGTTTTCCAATCACCAACTTTATCTCATCCACAGTCACACTCTCACCCAACATACCCTTCTCCAAATCATTCACTCTAGGTATATTCAAAACATCCAAAAAGGACTTGTCCATGCCATCAACACCCAATTCATTCTGGTACAATTTCTCATAATATTCCTTAAACGTCTCCTTAATCTGTTTTGGATCAGAAGTCACCATACCACCTGTCGTTACAATGGAACTGATTGCACCTTCCGATTGCTGTTGCCTTAATCTGTACGCAAGCCAGCGGTCGCATTTCTCACCATACTCATAATAAGAACATTTCAGCCTGAACAGGTATTTTTCAGATCGTACCCTCAATATCTCATTCAGCTCTCTCTGCATATTCCTCAGTGTCCTCTTATTCTCCAGGCCTGCGGGATCATTCATCAAGGCATTTGAACATTGTTTAATACGTTGTTCCAAATCTAAACTTTTTCTCTCCAAACTCTTTTTCCTGCTACTGGACAAGCCCAGAATCAGACCCCGCATTGTACATTTAAAAGCCTCCCAGATTGTCCCAACACTAAGCCCATCTGTTCTGTTTTCAACCACAAAATGTTCAGCCTCGGATCTGATTTTTTCCACAATCTTCTCATCTTGAAGAATAGAGGTGTTCATTCTCCAACAAAATGACCTGGATGTATCAAACTTCAGACCTATATTAAGAAACACCGGAGCATGATCCGTGACAGCAATACAGCCAATCTCACAACTTGCCAAATTCGAGGTCACAGATCCAGCAGTGAGGAACATATCAATACAGGAGTGTGAACCATGTGAGCCAGAATAATAGGTATATTCCCTCAAATTGGAATTACGCAATCTCCAACAGTCTTCCAAGGCAAATTCAGATACAAGAGAGCAGAAAGAACAATATGTCGGGTCCCTCCTTCTATTAGCATAGGGACCACTACGATCTTTGGCGTCATCCATCACCAAATTAAAATCCCCCCCAGGATCGCATTCCGTGTACCAAAATCTTGCAATATCTGAGCCACTGTTCCAAAAAAAGAGCCATCGTCCACAGAGGGAGCATAAACATTGCACAAAACAGTTTGAACCCCCTGAACCTACACCAAAAGTGCAATGACCCTGCCCTCACCATCAGAGCGGGAACGCAAGACTTTAATCGGGGCATTTTTCCGTATCAAAACAGCCACCCCTCTACTCCTGGAAGAAAAACATGAGACAAAAAACTCCCCAATCCATCGTTTTCGCAACAAATTGGCTTCATCTAACAAAACATGTGTCTCCTGCATATCATTCAAACAGTTAAAAATTGTTTGCCATTTGATAGGGTTATTGAGACCATTCACATTCCAAGAGGAGACGGACCAAAGGTCCCCCTTCCCTAACGGCATTGCAAAGACAACAAAAAGACAAAAAACAACAAGCACAAAAATTCTGCCACCCAAATAGCCAGAAACCCACCCCCATCCCCTACAACAGAAGTATAAATCCAACGTCAACAAGCACTAACAAACCCCAGACCAACACCCGGTACCCCCTCTCCCCAATCACATATTAGAATTAAAACAAGTCGTCCCCAACCAGTAACACAAAAAAAAACACTTATCAAGTAACAAATTACTTGGCATCCTAAAACCCCCAAATCTATCCAACCAACTGGACAAATAAACATCGCACATACTGGCATGGATATGTCATGAAAACTGGCAAGAGTACACAGAAAACTATCCCCTCACCATATAGGAAGGGTCATTATCATGTCTTCAGTCATAACCCCAAAAAAGAATAAAGGACAACTAAATACAAACTTGGGTCACGGGGATGTCACTAATGTATTGAAACACATCCAAAAGTATGATATGATTGGTTATTTATAACACGCTTAATACCCAGAGGTTTCTAAGCGCAGAATGAGGGATCTAACCTGTGTTGCTCCATGTCGTCTTGCTTCCAAGGTGAGCACGTTGCCCCTGAGCTATTCTCCTGAGAAAAGCACCAGGCAAATAAGAGGAAGTGAAGTGCAGGCCAGTGACCCCCTGAACAAATAGGAAAGTGGACCAACCCAGTGGCAGGCCAACCCGATAGGAGGGCTGATGAAGGGAAGCCAATGAAGTGAAAGCCAACGATCATGCCCTGGAGAGCTGAAGAAGATGGAGGAAGGTCAGCTGGTCTGGAGGATACTGATTCAATACAACAGCAGGATTGCAGACAAGTCAATCGGACAGCATGACAAGAGTTAAACTACACGTACTACCTACCTATGTCTATTTCTATGCCTTATTTATTGTTTGATATATTATCACTGTATGCAACTTATGTAACCATTGCCTTAAGAAATGCGCCCGGTAGCCTCCGGGCCTGGTCTGCGCTATACAAATAAATAAAACAAATAAAACACTAGGAAAGGCCACAAAGAAATAATTCACTGTAAAATGATAACAACAAAAAATATTCCCATCCCACTCTCTTTGTTTCTAATTACCGTTCACATTTCTCTTTTTCCTATCTTATTTTCATAAGCCTCAGGACACCCCCAGGCAAATCAAGACACACAGTTGAAGACTGGTCTTGTCTTAGCCTTTCTTCCATCAATATGTATAATACACTTAAGACATCAAGTGAAATAAAGAATGGCAACTAAAATTACAGTTGATCCACACATGGTCTCTTATATGACAATCTGCAAAGAAAACCTTTACAAATAAGGACTGAGTGGTAACTGCTTGCAGAACATCATATGTGTCATATTATGGGAGAAACCACGCATAGAATAGCTTGCGCCACGCCAGATGATTAAACTGCAGCTGATCAAAATAAGTACACTCTGATTCTAGCACATAACTGTACTTTTCCCCAGCAAATGGTATCGTAGATAACACAATTCAAAGTAGAGCAGTATTAGTTAAAGCTGTGCTCAAACATCCTTAAAGGTGGTGGTAGTGCTATTACCGCCACATTTAAGGGCTGGCAGAAAGTTGGGAGTTTTACTTCCAGCATTTTGCTGCAGGTAAAATTCTCCCCTTTCCGCTCATTTTTTCGGCGCTATTAATGCCCCCAATACATTCGTTCCAATGGACCCTTTGGGTTTGAGGCGCTATTAGCACCGGGCTAATAGGGCTGAAAAAAGGCTGAAAGTGGAGTCTTTTACCTCCAGCAAAATGGACCCAATGAGGAAAGGAAACTTACCGCTGCAAAGCTACTCGTGATCCGGTGCTAATAGCGCCAGACCCAATAGTGGTAATGCTATTCTCTTTGGTGGTATCCCAACAGTATTATCTCTGGGATACCACCAAGGCTCTGATTTTTCAAATTTGCTTCAGTGTATGAGTATCACTGGTCACCTGAAAGGCTACTGGTGTAGGGAGAAGGGCAAAAGTCCATTGACCCCTATGTCACCTATTGGCCAGGTATGGTAGAAATAAAACTAGGCAAAGGATATTGGCAGTTTTGACACTTGTAATACAGCAGGACAAATATAGTCTTGTGTGGGGAACATCTCTTGTGCCTTGGCAAAGCCTGCATAGCTTTGATTTCAACTCAGATTAATGGTAAGATAGTGGTATATATGCACAACTTCTGTTTGTGATTGGCAGCAGCCACTCCCCTGATGGTGCAGTGTAACAGACTGTTGTGACCCTGATTCATGGAATATATTGGCAGTAAATAGGGACTTTTCATGCCAAACCACACGCAAAACCCCTTTTGTCGATACATGGAATCGACTGTGCAGGACTTTTACGTATGCACACTATTTTTCACCTGAAATGCCTATGTTGCAAAAGACACATTTGAAAATTAATAATTAACCTTATTAATAGCTAACCTGACTAATAAAACTTCATTTAACATAACCCACTAATACAAATGTGTCTCCACTGCAGAATTAGGCCTACTCTGAAAGTGAACTTTTAAACGCACATTCATTTTTTTTTCTCTGCTCCCCTGTCCACATAACTACAGGAAGCAAAGAGCTCGAAGGAACAGGAAATCAGTTTATTACAATTTTTACTGTAGAAATGAGCCATTGTGTAGTGAGGGAGGAGATGACATGAGATGACATGATTGATTCTGATTGGAGCAGCGTCATAGCAAGTATCATGCTAGAGGGTGTGATTAGAGTTTTGCTGGGGAAGCTTGAGGAGAGGGGGAGAACAATCGAGATCTTGCAGAGCTGGGAGAAGGACCTGTTTCCTGGTTGAAGCATTCCTGCTGCAAAAGCTGAGAATTCCAGGCAATAACCCCAGTTTGAGAACGGCAGATGCTTGTTTTCACTGGGGTTAATCTTCAAGGGAGCCAAATTCAGAAAGAGAATAGCCGGAGAAAACTCATGCTGAACAGATAAGGTAATTACAGAACTCTGGGAGCTGTGCGAAAGTGTGCGAAACTGTTCAGTCAGTGTATTCGAGGGAGTCCCAGTCCCTTATCAGCATATTTAATGTTACCAATTGAATATATTCTCGCAGCTCTCTGTTCATTTTATCACAAATAATGTTGTACCATTTCATTTATTTCTGTAAAAAAGGGTTAAACTGTGTTTAAAGGAAATTTCTATAATACAAAAATATCTGAAAACAGATAGCTAGTGTGTATTATTTCTCTCTTTCATTTTGCATGGGAAAAGGTTTACACGTGGGTAGATTTTTAAACAGTGCAATTGTCATTTTAAAACAGATGTGTGCATGATTATATTCAGTATGGACAGTTGTGAGTGACTGTTTGTAGCATAGCCTGTTGGAGGTACATGAGCCAACGGGAAGAGAGACTCTCTGGACATAGCTCCATACCGTATATAAGGTAGTGGAAATTACCACAAAATACCACAATAGCCCATGGTGGCACACAACACTAACACTGAAAATGTGGTATCCCTAAAAGTAGGCCTGAGGTCTCTCTAGTGATCAAGAACAATCTAGATAAAAAACAAGGGATGTTGGATATTGGGGCCACAAATAAACCAACCACGCAAATTATCGCGCACATTATCTAAATAGGTCTGAAATCTGAAATAATGCAATGTGTTATTGTTCTGTGTGATCCAATATGAATACAGAGAGTGATTATTGCTAAAGGTATCTTGGCGGTAAGAAAATACCGCAAAGCCCCAAATATCCACAAAATACCCAACAGCCCTGAGTGTGGAGGGAGCCCTGTCAACAAAGGCAAACTAATGTGATTGTTTTCAACTTTCTTGATTAAATGTTATATTTTCAGACTCTTGGAAGCAAAACCAACCATCTCCTTTGATGCTCTCTTGGTAATCGTGGCTCAAGGTATTAAAATAATCATTCACTGTGAGCAGTTTTAAGTCAACTGCAAATAATATCTGACAATTTTGCCCCATGAAATCAAAGGAAAAGGCAAGGCCACGTGCTTATCTTTGGTCGAATTATCTCCAACAAGCAGATGTGTCTCTGATTGGAAATGAGCTTTTGATCTTAGATTAAGGGTGCAGAATATGTTTTCACAAAATAAATTATTTGGCAGAAGAGTAAAACATAAATTCAGAGTGAGAGGCTAAAAACGGGTCCCAGTCAAACACACGATCAAACATGCACGCTACCATTATTTTTTTCAAAAGCGGAGAAAACGTGTTTGGTAACAATTGCAGTCACTTTGCATTGAGGGCACGATCTTTAAATGTAATGCAAAGTCACAGAGAATCCAGACGCCGGTTTCCAGAGGCTGCCCTCCGATGGAGTTCACTGATCACTTGTTAAAATCCCATCATCACTCACTGAAGCAGGAAGAGTTCTCTGAATCTGATGGATTACCGTCGTATTGTCATCAGGTCCACAAAACCACCAGGGCCGGAGCATTATACATTGTACTTTGCAATTCAGGTTTTATTCACAGCGAGCTGCCCTCTATTATTCATGGACGCATCGTACTTAAAGGACACACTGCAGGGCAGGACAAGGTAAATAAACACAGTGGGGAGAACACATGTAACCTCTGGGATCGCTCATGTCTGTTTGGAAAAGCAGGCCACATAAAGCGAGAGCTCGCCTGGAGACGCCTAATGCACTGTCCTGTATTCATTGCCTGAACATCTCAATCTGACACCTTAAGCATAATTTAAAACAAGAATGTATGTGTGATAGAGAAAGATGCGAGGGGAAGGGAGACAGATCTAAGGTGGATTCAGAAAGGTAGGGAAACAGAGACAAAGAGAGGGGCTCACTCAGAGTATTACGGTATTGCCTCGTGTCAGTCTGCCAAATGGTGATCCTATTACCACCTGCAGACATGAGCAGGCCTTCACTCATTTCCCATTTTGGAGTTACATTAAACTCCACCAGGATTGGTAAATTACTGAATGTGGTGACTGACTGTGGCATGCGGTAATGGTCTTGTGTGGCAGTACTTAACCCCACACAATAAGCAGGCAGTATTTCAGAGTTTCCGATCTGAAAATCTAAGAATTTGTGGTAAAACATGGGGTATTTACGACTGTAGCATGTTTTACCATTGCTGGCAACTCTGAATAACCGCCCAAGAGAGAAAGACATGGAGCATGAGCAAATCCTGGTGCCCCATGCCCCTTTAATTAAACATGGAGCCTAAGTTCCCTGCCATTCTCCCAAAAGGGCTGCATAAAGATCCTGAGAGCACCCAGCAATCATGCATCTGCTGCATCGTACATTCCTGTCATGCAGTCAGAAATGGAGCAGGTCACCCAGCCCTGCTTTGCAAAGCAGTCATAGCACTCCCAACAGGGTGGTGCACTCTCTACCTCCAATGTCCTCCCATGTGGCAGAACCTGAGGAGGTCTGTGTGGCTCTCCTCTCCCCATTCCGGAAGGCGCACTAAGGAGCACTTTCATGCTGGACTTCGCTTGCTGGTGCACGCACATGGAGAGCGCACTCTCAAGGCCTAATCATATTTTGCCTTGTCTGGATGGAAATCGTACGAGTTAAGTGGTAGCCTCGGATATGGCAATTGTGAATGGCACAGCAGGTCGGACCTAACTCTTCATCCATCGAAGGACAATACATTGAGAGGAATACAGCAGCTGTTACTACATTGTTTAGAAGCAAGAGGAATCCTGCATTAAGCACTATATATGAACATACATTATTATTATTATATGGTTCTGCATGCATTAGTCATATATGACATCCTGATGGATAATAGAGATTCCGCCATTTCGAGGGGCACACACTTATATAAATAAGGACATTCCCCTCTATCAACACACAATATGGATGCCAAACTTTGGGATACGGTACCCACGCGAAATGCTAACATTACAAGCCCACTTCCCATTCAGGAAAACAAAATGTGTATAGAGGTGCACACCTGGTTACTGAGTTTAGAGAAATTGATGGAAACAATAAGTAAAGGGAATTCAGGGTTATTTAGGTGCTCCCGGTCTGATCTTGACTACAAGGTCAGGAATATGGTGAGGCAAGAAAGTCCCTCGAGTTATTCGGGAGGCATGACCTGTGCACACTCTGGCACAGTAAATTGCCTAGTTAGGTTTAAATCACAATCGAAGAACATTCAATGTTGTGCAATTATTTACTCATAAAAATATATGGAGAAACGTCATAGTTCAATGATTGTATATAATGAAGAAAGGTAACATTTCATTACAAAGGCAGACATAAAGATCACATAATTAGTGTAGCTTGTGCCATTTACACAGCTGTGGGACACGCCAGGAACACTGCTTTTCCCAGCACCAGCGAGGGTGCAGGCAGCGCAAGTTAAGTGGGGTGGGGGTGAGGTGGGGAATATGTGTACAAGACAGGGTGGAGGTGTGGGGAAAGAGGACATGGGGTGCAGGGGAGCACTTGCCTGAGCACTCGGCAAGGGAAGATGGCAGCAGGATTACTGTATGGGAATGCCCCCTTATTGGATGGAAGAGGTAGGCTACACCCCAAATGGGCACTAATTATACAAATGCCCTTTCTTTAGCTTTGGTTGTGTATCACAGTAGGTCCCAACCTTTTTATGGTAGATCAGAAGGGGCTACTCAGCCAAACACACCTTTAGATTTGTCCTAAAACCAAGCTATGTAGGTGATATTGATTATATTTTGGCGGAACAGTAACCTTTGGAGAATTTGCATGGAACCTTTTGCTATGTTGGTAAAATGCCTAAATGTAGTGCATAAATGTAGTGAGTTTCATGTTGGTCACAGTTATTAACTGTGAAAGCAGTTTCCTTTTTGTACAGAGATTAAATGTCTATGCTAGAGGTTTCTATCATAACATTGCATAGGACCCAATATATAGACCCTCTTGCTGTGTATAAACACCTTGTGTCAATGGTTAAGCCCTATGCCATCAAATGCTACGGGACATCAAGAGAACAAGGACTCAAAAGCAATTGTCCGTATCACATGGAATGTTAGAATAATATGATTGAGTTACTTAATGTTATTGATAACAATTCTGCACCGACAGGTGATGCTGTATGGGAGGCCTGGAGAAACTATAACTCTTTGGTGGTTAGGAAAAAGAGTGAAGAGTGGGCTTGCACTTGCGCAATTTTCCAGAATACTGTGGTCACTAAAAATCAGTACTCCTTCTGACAAGTAGTTACCAATGTCACTAAACTGGCATGCATCCATTAGCCCTCATTGATTCAACATAATGCAACATGAGCTGTGCACCCACATTAGTACAGTGTAAGCTTATGAAAAAGAAACGTTCTTTTTGGCAGGAATTATTCTTGTACCCATTTGTCTTTTATTCAGACCAACAGAACATCACTCCTTTACAAAGCCGAAGGTAAAACCACAAAAGGTGGGTAAGGTGCCAGGACTTTTTAAGCTACCCACACACTTTTTCAAACAAGAACCCATTAAGTGGGTCCCGTTTCTTGCCAAGCTGTTTGATAGTATGTACACTTCAAACCCATATCCCCCAGTTTGAGGGGAGCTGCCATTGGTCCAATCTTCAAAAAAAGATGAAAAGGTGGAACCTCTGAGCTACGATGTCATCTCACTCCTAGACGCGTTTTCAAAAGTGTCGGGCACAATCCTACAAGGCCATATAGAGAAATAGTATACTTCTGCAGGAATTCTCTTTCACCTGCCAACTATAGATCGAGTGTTATGACTAAATCTGATATTACAGACATATGTTCTGATAAGCAGTCCACCTCTTTATTTGGCATATGCTGACAGTAAGTCAGCTTGTGTCACTGTGACCACCTTGTTGTTTTGGGATGCATTGAAAGACCTACGCATCCCAGATGTGTTATGCATACCAGCAGTGGTGGTCTTGGCTATGAGGTGCCTTTACTGCAACAACAACGCAGTGGTTCATTGGCGTCCAGGCAGTGAAACTAAACTACCCACTCGTTTGCTGCTACAATTGTTGATCAGACAGGGATGCGTGTTTGCCTCCCTTCTTTTCTCGTTGTATATTCATGATATTGCCATCAGTATCAACCCCTTGGGTTCACACCCACTACCATCAGGGGAAATGTTTGGTGTTATCCTTTTCTCTGATAATACTGTAATGATGTTGATCGTATTGCAGTATCAAGTAAGGACAATGGGCCTCATTACGACCCAGGCCGAGAACCATGGTGCTATTAGCACCATGGTCCATGCCGGTGTCCGCCATGGCGGAATGGGGAATTACCACCCCATTCCAAGGTTGGCGGGGCGGTAATTCCCCATGCCGACATGGCCCTTCCCCATTCCCATTTTTGCCCCATAGGGCTCAATGGGAATGGGGAAGGCGCTAAGTACGGTGCCACAAATTGCGGCACCGTACTTAGCACCAAGGTCCCTTTGCGGGTCCCTACTTTAACGGCTGCTAAAACCAGCCATTAAGGTCGGGTCCCGCAAAGGGACCTCGTAATTAGGCGCTAATAGGTTAATGGCACCGCAGCCTTTTACGCTGCCGTTAACCCATTAGCGCCTGGGTCGTAATGAGGCCCAATGTGTGTGCCAGTTCAAATTTTACTAAAAATTCACATTAAGCATTTGTTTTAAAACTTTATATCCTGCCATAAACACATGATCTAGTTTAACTATAGAGAAGAGTTAGTTTATAATATGGATTTTTTAATGTATGACTTACCAGTAATCTAAAATGGCCCGTCATGGGGTCAAATGTATTCTAGTCATGTTCAGGGGAGGAGATGCTATTGGCTGTTTCACTAAATGACTGGACAGCAATGCGACTGGACCTTCCCATTTTATTAAATGTATTTGATTGTGCGTTTGAAACGTGCTTATGCAACAAGTCAATTGTGGTTCAAAGCACTCACAGGGCAACAGGGAGGGTACATGGGAATGAAAATCAATTAAAACAATGAAGGATAGAGGCATCCCTACTAGGCCTTGTGAGCATTCAGAACGTTCACGTGCAGGGAGAAGGGAAGGGATGAGGGAGAGGGAGGAAGTGCTAGATGTGCCAAGGGGGACGTGCTAGAGCATGAGCAGCTGGAAGTGCCAAGTGGAGGAAGTGCTATGGAGGGGACAACTGCCAATAAATAAGTGCAGATCTGCGGTGGTATAGGCCAATTGTGTCAAGGCAAGTGCTGGGAGTGGGCAGAGGCTGAAGGCGACTGGGTTTGGAAGGCCAGGGCCCAGAAGGACACCTAAGGGCCCTGGTCACCACTTCCAGCAACTGCGGGATTAGCAGGGGAGGGAGGGAGGGAGTAAGGGAAGGAAGAAGTGAAAAGGAAAGTCTTGAGGAGCTTCGGGAATTTGAGGAGATCCGGCTCCTCAAGATGAAGGGGAAAGGGAAAGCTGTTCCATAGGATGGAGCCTGCTGAGAAATGTGATCTGCCATCAGCTCTCTGTTTAGAGAAGTGCTTGACACACAGAGAGTTGGTGCTGGAGGAGCATAAAGACCTGGAGGGAGAGTATTTAGTGAGAGCAAGTTGTAAATAGTGTGGTCCCCAGACAGCCTTATGGATGATGCAGAGGGATTTGCATTTGATCATTGCAGCAACCCAGAGCCAGTGGAGAGTTTTTAGGGCTGGAGAGATGCGGTCCATGGGCTTAAGGCTAAGGATAAGTTTTGCTGGCTTATTCTAGATTAGCTGGAGGGGCCGTAGAGAACAAGCTGGTAGATTAAGTAAAAGGGTATTGCAATAGTCAAGCCTAGAGTGAACCAGAGCTCTAGAGACATTGAACTTCTGGGGAAAAGTGAGGAGCGGGAGAATTCCTTTGAGGAGGTAGAGTTGAAAGTAGGACTTCTTGGCAATGTGCTGAATGCGAGGGAGGGAGGAAAGGGAGGAGTCGAAGATGACTGCAAGGTTTCTGGCTTCAGATGAACGAGAGGGGGGACAGGCTGTTGAGGATGGCCAGAGTGAGGGGAAGAAAGAGAGAACATGAGTCCCAATAGGAAGCATCTCTGTTTTTGCTGGCATTGAGTCAGAGATCTTTGGAGGTACACTAGGAACGGATGGCGGATAGATAGTCAGGGATGTAGGAAGAAGTAAGGAGAGGGTCAGAGGGAAGTTTAAAGAAGAGCTATGTGTCATTTCTGTAACACTTTGAACTAGGGGAGAAGGTGGACATGAGGTGTGCCAGTGGAGCAAGACAAGTGTCAAAGAGCAAGGGAGAGAGGCTAGAGGTATGGGGACACAGCAGGTGGAAATAGAGGTAAGGGTGGAGAAAGAGCCAGAATAACCTGGGATGGAAGGTCACTGAGGGAGGAGGTCAGCCAGTCCATTGCCCGCTCTGAGATACACAGTGTATCATGAAGCCGTTTTGTGAGGATGGAGTAGTTGACCTTATCAAATGGAGAGGAAAGATTGAGTATAATGGGAACAGCTGGAGGGTTTGAGTCAAGAGATGCGAGCAGTTCATCTCGAGCGTTCAGAAGAACAGTTTCCTTGCCTCTGGATGCTCAGAATCCAGATAAATAGTTGTGGAGGTAACCAAAAAGTTCAGTGTTCTGGGTAATTTGGGGGAAGGCCAGCTTCTCAATGAGTTTCCAGAGGAAGGGGGTGATAAATATGGGGTGGTAGATTACTAGACAAGTGGGATCTGCTGAAGGTTTTTTTCAGGAGGGGGTGCACAAGGGAGTGCTTGAGGGAGGAGAGGAAAGATCCAGAAGCAATAGAGTGGTTGCAGAAATCAGCAAGTGCAGGGGAAACAGAGAGCATGTTGTCCTTTATGGTTCTGGAGGAACAGGGGGAGACATGTTTGGAGGAGACCTTCATGGAGTGGACAACTCTGGTGTCCTCATCAGGTGTGATAGCAGAGAAAGAGGGGAGAAAGGCAGAGGGATGGAGGGTGAGAAGCCATAGGGGTGGTGGAGGGGGAGCGGGACACAAGTGTGCTCAGGATGTCCTGAGTTTTTGTAGTAAAGTATGTGGACAATGAGTTTCATAGAGCCTGAGGCAGAAGAGGTGAGAAGGAGACTGCAGAAGGGCTGGCTAGTTCCCTGCAGATTGGAAAGAGTTAAGCCTTGGTGTTGGATGCACCAGAGACGCAAGCCTGGATGTGGGCCCTTTTCTATGCGCGGATGGAGAGTCTGTATTGCCATTGGAGCAGGACACAGGCGATTTTATCAGAGGATGAGCATGAGGTCTGGCACTTCTGTTCTGCAGCTCCACACTCAGGTTTCAGAGCTGCAAGTTCAGAGTCGTACCAGGTATTACGCTAAGAGGTAGGTTTCAGGTGGATCCTCAAGACTGGGCAGAGAGCAGAGTCAGAGGTAGAGTCTGTGGTGGCTATAGGGGGGAGTCGAAGGTCAATGCAAAGGCAGCAGCTGACACTCGTTTCATTGGATAGATGTTTGTTAACAGGATTGGCAGGGCTGGTGCAGGTGTGGTCAGAGGGCCGAGAGGACCCAGGTGAGAGGAGAGGAGAGAGTGGTCTGACGAGGAAAGAGGGGTGGTCAGTGGGGAGGAGAGGGAAATATCGGAGTGGATGAAGGCATCAGGAGTGTGTAGAGCCGAGTGGGTAGGACTAGAAGGGAGAATGGATTGAGAGAGCGAGGTGCAAAGGTCACGGAAGAGAGTGGATGCCGTGATTGAGAAGTCCAGATGGATGTTGAAATCGTCCAAGAGAAGGAGTTTAGAGGAGGTTGTGGAGTGAGGAGGAGAAATCGACCCATATAGAAGGGAGCAAGGTGGTAGAGCCAAGTGGTCTGTAGATAGTGGTGATGGTCCGAGAGGAGGTGGGAGAGATGACCAGCTTGCAGACCAAGGAAATTAAAGGACCCAACCTTTACCAACACTTTTATATGGGTGTGAGATTTTGGGGACCTATGATCTTTCAGGATCCTATTATACTGGTCGGAGTGTGGAGTACAGAGGAGCAGTGTATCTATGAAAGGGCCCTACATGAGTTGATTTCTTCCAGAGGTTCAAATGAAATACAATAGTTTTGCTTTGTTAAGGATCTCCTTTAACTTAAGGGTTGTGTTATCTTCAGGCAATGGTACAGTGCACTGAGTGTGTATGAATATCAGTTTGTAGGTGTGGCCTAAGAAACATAGTAATTGCACAATTTGAAGTATTGTGTCAGTACAATACTTTTCTCTACCTATGGATTGCGACTTTGTTGCAATACATGGAACAAAAGACCACACAGTGTACTGTTTTCCTTGGATTGTAATGTTGCAATACAAAAATTCCCTTGAGGTCACAGTGACCATTAGTTTCCGCCCCAAGTAAAACACAAGATCAAAATGAACTATTTTGCAACACATCAAAAAAAGTTGCACTTCATTCACAAAGGAGGGAAACAGGCAGATGGTAATGAAAACAAATGAAAAGAAATGCATTTCCGATACAATGTTTCAAATGCATTTGATATTGCATGATTGTAAGATAGAATTGATCAACCAGTGCACTTCCGCAAACTGCATCCTCCCGACAGGTAAGTACTTCTTTCCTCGATTGCGCACATCTTGAGTTGGGAAGCCAACAGATACAAGTAAAGAAAACATTTCTTCTGGCATTTCTGTTTTGGATTGCATGAAAGAATTGCTGCGGTAAAATAACATTTTGTTTTTTACATTCAGAAGCTCTCATGTGAAATGTGCAATGTAACAGTCTTCAAACCTAAATATATTTACCAGATAAATTGTTCCAGAATTAGTCCCACAAAAAGTATGAGTGAGTTTACACAGTCTCGGGGTGTGCACATGTATATGAGACGGACATCTAAATGCCCACTCACCTTCACAATGAGGGGGACATGCATATAATCATTGCTTTGTGGCAACATCATTGTGAAGGATTTCCTTTCTTATGCAGAGAAAATAGTAGAGATTCTTTCCACATAAATCCTATACAGGGTGATTTATTGCACAAACATCGTGGCAGCAGCAACATCTGGCCCACAACAAGACCAGGGGCCAGCATCCATACTTCGCTTCAGGCCGCGAGGGCCTCTACATCATGGCCGCCGTGTGAGGCGATAGGTACAGCTGATGCTTGCTGCCTTTGCCTGCCCTACCTGATTGCCACTTCTTTATTGTGCAGCAAGCCCCTGGAGCCGGCAGGCGATCACCGGTCTCCTCAAGGGACGCCATATAAGTGGGTGTGCAGAGTACTTCTAGCTCCTTCTTGCACAAGCCTTGTGGCAACAGCAGTATCTGGCCCGCCCACACCAAGAGCAGGAGCCAGCATCTATACTTTGCTTCAGGCTGCAAGGGCCCCCATAAAAGTCTCTGGGTTTTCCCTATCTGGCCCTTTCTGGGACTGGAGGAGCCAGAGTATGCCTCACTATGCCACTGAGCGGCAACCACCAGTAAACACCCTACACCTTTGACTTGCGACTGTTGATCCGGCTGCCCGCTACCCTTGAACACCTATATGGGGTCAACTGGCCCTGCCAGAAAAAGCCCACTTGCTGTGTACCTTGCCCACACTCCTCACTTGACTTGTGCGCAGCACTTTTATTCACAAATGTGTGCCTCCATTGCGGCACCCCACCACGTGACAAGCATCTATGTAGGACTTGATTGACTTCACCCCATGCGACCGCATGAGCCTTGCTGTCCACCATCAGAAGACACCAACGCCATGCTCTCTTCTAACTGTCCTGCTTTGTCATTTACCACTGCAATTGTCTTTACATTCTTACATGTCCAATCAAATGCTGCATCTCACACGTGGGCTTGTAACTCAAACATAAATGGCTTTCTCTGGCATTGCCTTGCTGATCTGCCGTATGCTCTGTCTCTAATGTCTGCTTCACATCTGTGCTGCTTTTTTTTTTTTTGCTTTCAGAAAAATTCAAATCTAGGTGTGCCTACATCTGCACATCCTCCATTTTGTGCTGCTTTTTAGTTCTTTTGAGAACATTCCAATCTAGGGTTGCCTACATCTGTGCATCCTCCATTGTGTGCTGCTTGTTAGTGCTTTTAGGAACATTCAAATTTAGGTGTGCCTACATCTGTGCATCCTCTTTATTGTGCTGCTTTTTGATGCTTTGCGAACATTTCTAATTGAGGAGTACCTTCCATCTGTGTACGATCCTGTCGCCCTCGGCTGCTAGGCTGCCTGGTGAGTTTGTCCATGCACTGTACAGCCTCTCCTATTTTTCACTCTTTTTCCTCCACCTCAATGGCAATCTCAATGTCTCCCATCTACTTTAAATGTTACTCCATCACCTATTCCTCCTCTCTCACGAGGTCTGGAAGAAAAGAGTTTCAAAAATAACTCTTGGCTTTTAATCCTAGCCTATCTATTGCTGACACCTATGTTTGTGCTACTTCCACACAGACTATTACTGATATCCTCTTCTTTGTCCCCTCTCCTGACCTATGGACTTCCAATCTGATACCTCCCCTCTCCTCTTTTTCCTCTTCACTCATTAATGGTGGCACTAGATGGGAAGTACTTTTGGCGCACTTCTCATCCTCTAGGTACATCAAACAGTTTGGCCCTGGGCCCTCAACCCAATATTTTTGCACCTTCTTCACCACCTTTAATGGGTGTACCACACACCTGTATCCCTCCTCGGAAAACCTTCAAAGGTGGTGACAGGCTACTCTTTGCCACTTTAAACGTTCAATCTGCTGTCAAACGTTCTTCTGACATCTGCCTCCTTCTTGAAGACTTTGATCTCGATGTCATTGCTCTCCCTGAGACGTGGTTCAAACCAGCTCTGTCACTAATTTTGACTCCCTTCTCCCTGACGTCTACAAGATCCTTTCCAAGCCTCGGCCCAGCCAACTTGTTGGTGGAGTAGCCCTGATCTTCTCTGAGTGGGTCCATGCCTCCCTTATGCCCACCCAGCACTACTCCTCCTTTGAAAGTCTTGTCAGCAAGCTTGGTGTCTCTATGACTCTCTCTCTCACACCCTTGTCACTATCTACAGGCCCCCTGGCCCTGTTTCTGTCTTCCTTTTGGAATGGGCTGAATTTTGCTCCTCACGTATGACCTCTACCTCTAAAATCCTTCTCCTTGGAGACTTCAACATTCCACCTTGCTTCCACTGTTCCTGCCTCCTCACTCTTCTGTAATCTCTGTACCTCTTGTTAAATGACTTCAATTCAGCACTCCAACTAAGTCAGTGCCTAGTCTGGGATGCCCAATGAAAGCCCTTATTTATATATTTTTATGACAAGTTCATAGATCTGGATGAAACCCTTGTATAACACCCCTCTCTTTGAATCCCCCTGACCTCACTGAGCAAATAATTAGGTTTGTTTTGCAAATTAAAAAATGTATTGAAAAATTAAACAAGATATATATCACACTTTTATAAATAAATTAATGTTTGATAGCACACTTATGAATATGACAGTGATCAACAATGGATAATATTACACTAGCACAATTTTGTAATTTCTTCGGAGTCGGTATAGAGAGGATAAGGTAGCTGAGAATACTTTATGGTTTCAAGGAAATGCAATGATGGAAAAGAATGCAGCACAGAAATAAACTGATATGGTTTCAACAAGAGATAATATGATCACTTTTTCTTTTGACAATTCACTCCCCCTATGCAATATAAGCAGATGGAAGAAGAGCACACAATTTTCAGGAAGACAATCACAATACAATACCAATTCTAGTTCCCCCCTAGCAAGCTTGGAGCAACCTGTATGCTTTTAAAACATGCAGAAATACTTTTAATGTGATTTACAATGAATTGAAAATCTGCTAAAAATGATTTGAATTGCCTATAGGAGATTCAGGGTAGGTGACAGCTACTTTGAATTCGTTCAGGTCAACACTAGCAATGATTCATGAGGGATTATCAGGTTGAAAACAAATTTCAGCAATGCAAGCAAAAGACAGCTATTTTTTTAATGTGTGATAAAACTGAGCCAAATTGCAATTTGCTGCACTTTTTATGAGTGCGTAAAGCGCGATTACGGAAAAACTATAAGGAGTAGAAAGCTTTAAAATGAAAGTTAAATCTCGTTCCTAGCACATGCGGTTCAAAAGATATGGATGATTTAATGGAGGTAGATTCTCAGAAATAAAGTAAGATTCAAATGACAAATGACACTTTCACAGGTTTGAAATTACAGAATGGACACACAATTTCTATGCAGTTCTAAATAGGTTGAAATGGTTTGAATTAGATTATTTTAAACTAAGAGATGACTATGCACAGTTCTGTGGGTACTCACGCTACAAATTTGAAATAGGTCTTCAAGATCTGGTCAGGTTTGGGCTTCACTCGCCACAGATGGTCTCTGGTACCGGTTCTGCTCACAGCGATCTGGTCTGGGTCTGGTCTGCGGTTCTGGATCTCTGGTTCTGGTCTCGGCACTGCAGAGCAATCTGGTCTGGGTCTGGTCTTCTTTTGGCACTGCACGGCGGTCTGGATACAGCTCTGCTTTCTGGGTTCTGGCACAGGGGTCTAGCCAGAATCAAACAGCTTGCCCGGCTGTTGAATAGTTTGGTTAGGTTACTGGATTCTGAGGCCTCTGGAAAGGATTCAGCTTGTGGACTAGGCCTTTCTGCTAAAAGCTCTGGAATCTGGAGTCTGGTTTTCTATGTTCTGGTCTCTGAATATTGTCTGGATTTGAAGTCGTCCGGCAAAGTGCTTCACCGGAAAGTGGAAAGAGCAGTCCCTCCTTGGGTTTCAGTGGGTCTTTTTATGTCTTTTGAAAGTGGGTGGGAAGGCTGACTTCCTATGCCCAACCCTCTGAGGGTCCTGATAGGCTATAGGATTCTCTGTCGCCTGACTGGGGAACAGAGTTGTGAGTCATCCAGTGCTACCAATTTACAATCTATTGAAGAAACGCCCCTTTGCTTTTACTTAGAAAATGAATTTTTCATAACTAACAGGTTTCCCAGATACACACATTGTTGAAATTACATGTACACATCACAGATTGCTTAAGGTACAGTTTGGTTCAAGGCACATGTTTCCACGAGCTTGGGTTTAGAAACAACAACATTTTGCGTTTTTTAGTGACTTTCGACATATTGGTTTTTCCTCAAAATTTACACAGACCTGCACCCTCTCCCTGAGCATATTAATATAAGTTAGCATGTCTCTAGCATAAACCCAGTGTCTGCAAGATTAATAAATCGCAGGGTTCGGTCTCAGAACATCGTACGGAGCTGAGTTTGGTCTCAAATTGTAGGAACATTTATCATATAAAGAATCTCCAAATTGTACATTTTTGTAAGCTTAATACAATATTTTATAAGCAATTAAATAAAACCTACATTTGCCTCTCCTTCAGTACACCCATTTGCTTGTCCCCGCCCCCGGGAACTTGGCTTGACTCAGAGATCAAATGTCTTTCCTTCCCCCAGAGAAACTGTTGACAATTACACCTCAAATCAGCATATCCTATTCAGCTGAAGAGTCTATTGTGTTGACTGAGGTCAGCACACCAGGGTGCCACGCTGCATTTGATTAACACGACCATATGATCTCCTGTGCTGTTGCGGTAAGGGCTGGTGTGAATGTTTCCCATGGGAGAGGCCTCTTGAACTTTTAATTGAATCAAACTGCCTTCTGATGTGGGGCTTGGGAACAGTAGATGTTAAGAATTCCCATTAACCAGCAAGGCTTTGAAGTTTCCAGCTAACTCAGGTTCCTTGTCAGCTCCTGAAAGACAGACCTACTGTCAGAGTTCAGACAACTAGCGCCGGTTAGTGTCGAGCGCTGGTACTGCACCCCTTTTTGGGAGCTGTCTTGAATGAATACATTTCAGATTTTGAAAAGCACCATATTTCTTTGCACTGGTTTTTGCTCTGTGTGTAGCAAAAGGATAGGGCCTGGCAATGGTCTCTTGTATTAACATTAACAGAGGCAAAAATGGATGACAACCTATTTTTCATGTTTTCCCTGTGCATTTTCTGGGGAGTTCTGGCCATCATGATGTTTTCAATGCCAGTAATGCACAGTTCTTTGGTAGGGCTTGGATGCATGGGTAAAAACATCCCACACTCTCTCTCCCTCACTATTCTCCCTTCTGGCTCTACCCATTCTGCTGGACACAATCTTGATGCATTCATCCCCACTGATCTCTCTGCTCTTCAATCCTCTCACTACCCCTCTCTCCTGGTCTGAGCACTCTCTCCTCTCTTCTTATCGAGGACCTCTCGGCCCCCTGAACGAGCCTCCACCAGCACTGCCAGCCTCCTTCGTGGTCATCCTACCGATGAAAAGAGTGTCAGCTGCTGTCTCCACCTTCACCCCTCCTCCTTCCCTTCCCATTTACTCTCCCACTGACTCTGTCCTTGCCAATCTTTATCTTGCTATCACTAACACTTGACATTCTTGCCCCTGTCACAAGGATCTGCCTGAAACCTGCCGCCAAGTGCAACAGCTGGTACTACTCCAATCGAGCCACTCTGAAATGCATGTGCAGAGTGGCAGAAGAGAAGTGGCAGACCTCAGGCTCATCCATTCACAAACTGGCCTGTCGCCTACTCCAAAGGCAATACTGTCCATCTATACATTCCAAATAGAGGTCCCACATTCAGGCCTGTATCTCTGGAGCCTCGAACAACACGGCTGAGCTCTTCAAAATCTGCAAGGAACTAGCCAATCCATCTGAAGTCTCCACCTTTCCACTTCCTTCTCAGACCCTCTGTACTGCACTGGCCCCCCATTTCACCTCCGCAATTCAAGACATTCTGACTTATCTCTCTTTGATCCCTTTCTCCACTACTCCCCTTGCCAACTAGCCTCGCGGGGCCTCTCTTCCACCCCCACCCACTCTCTCCTCCTTCCTATCTGTCTCAATGGATTAGATCTCTAGAATAATCCGCTCTATGAAGGTCTTGTCCAAACAGGTTTTTTCCTGTTCTTCCAGAACCATTAAGGACAACATCGCCCCCCTCGCTCCAGCTCTTGATGACTTCTGCAGCCACTCCTTAAAATCTGGCTCTTTCCTGTCTTCTCTCAAGCACTCCTTTGTGCACCCTCTCCTAAAATAACCTTCAGTTGACCCATCATGACTGGCCAATTGCTGCCCTATCTCTACTATACCCTTCCCTGGGAAACGCCTGGAGAAATAGGTCTTCCCTCAACTGGCCCAACACACTGAGGCTGTTGGTTGTTTACATGACCATCAATCTGGATTCTGAGTATCTAGAAGCACGGACACTGCTCTCTTGATCACCCGTAATGTATTTCTCACAAATCTGGACTCTAATTCTCCTGCTGTTCCCATTCTCCTTGACCTCTCTTCCGCCTTCGACTCAGTCAACAATTCTATCCTCATAAAGTGGTGCCAAGATACTCTTGGTATCTCAGACCGGGCACTGGATTGGTTGACATCCTTCCTCACTGACCGCCCTTCCTAGGTGCTCCTGGGCTCTTTCACTTCTACCACTACTCTTTCTACATGGGGTGTTTCCAAGAGCTCTATCCTCACGCCTTTTTCAACATCTGCATTGCAAGTCTTGCTCACCTGACTTCTCTCCTCATTTACAGTGTTAGGCAGAGGACACACAACAATTCTTCAAGCTTCCCTCTTCCTCTTCTCTTTCCTCCTCGATCATCCCTGAATGCCTGTCTGCTATTCAGACTTGGTGCACCTCCAATGATCTCTGTCTTAATGCCAGTAAGACCAAGATTCTTCCTATCAGGACACTTGCTCCCTGTTTCCCTCCTGCACTCTGGCTGCCCTCTATGGGCTTACCTCCCTCTCCTTCCACTGAGGCCAGAAACCTTGGAGTCATATTCGACATGTCTCTAGAGCTCTCGTCCTCTCCACACTGTATTACTGTATCAAACTCTTCCTCAACCTGCCTCTTTCTTCACTCTGTCCTCTTCAACTAATCCAGAATAGGGCTGCAAGACTTATCCGTGGCCTCAAGCCCTAGGCCCTTAAGTCTCCAGCTCTAAAATCTCTCCACTGGCTCCTGTTTGTTAAAAGGTTCAAATTCATATCCCTTTGCATCATCCACAAGGCTGTCTGGGGCATAGGACCACGCTACCTGCAGTTCTCTCTTACTAAATACTCTCCTTCCAGATACTTTCAATCTTCTTGCTCCAACTCTCTGGTGTTCAAACGTTTCTCTAATCCAATTAACCGAGGGCTGGGGGAGATCTCTCCCCTCAGCTGACTGCCTCCTATGGATCAGTTTCCCTCTCTCCGTCTTAAAGCAGACCACCTCAAGTTCCGCAAACAACACTAGACTGTTCACTTCTCCTCCTCCTTTCCTCTTCCCCTCCCATGATAACCTTCCCTTCTGTCACTGAGATTGGCAGCCTGGTTCCTCAAGAGCCCAATAGGCCTTCTGCGGACTCACCACCAGCACCCACACTGCACCACCCCCTGGGCCCAAACCCGCCTGTAGGATGGTTTGCCTCTGCCCTGCACTTACCGGTCAGGAGGTAGAGTTTTTCTCTACCTCCTGACCGGTATCAAACCTCCACCCATGCACAAACCTGTTGCCTCACTAACAGGCACCACTGGCACTACCCGCCCTGGGGTACCCGTATTGCTCTTACCCCGACCCCACCCCCTTTTTTCATTTTCTTTTCACTGCACTTGCACGTTCCGTATATCACAAGGCCTAGTCGGACTGCTGTTTGTTTCTAATTATTCATTGTCATTTTCATTGTTTGTTTGCTCCCTCGTCCTGTTCCCTTTTGCCTTGTGACGCTTAGAAACACTGTCTTGTTGTATAAGCGACTTTTAAATATCCAATACATAAATAAATAAATAAATATCATGTCATGAAACAATGTTTTCAATCTTTTCCTAGTTCTGGATCCAGCCATTCCAGACACACAGAGGTCTATGAATTTAGACGTACTCTAATAAATTCATTGTTTTCTGGGGATTCTGAGAAGAACTCTGTATTGTACCCAGTGAGATCATTTGTGCAGTGGTACTTCCTCAGCAGGTGCATTTGTAGAATTGATATTAGGGTAAATACTTTCTGAAGTCTGCGTTCGTGGGACCTACAAAATACCAGCTCTTTGATGTTGATGTGTGCCTCACTTGAGTTTGCAAACTCTTTCATGCCAAACATAACAAAATGTTAACTAGAAACATACTGTTGAATAGAGTATAACTGTTTCTGTGGAAAAATACATAAGAAATGAAATTCATATCCTGAAAAGTTCGAAGTCTGCCAATCATCATGTTTATAAAGTGTGGGTGAGGTGAACGTTCTTGCAAGAGAGATGTGATTCAGAGAACGGTGGCCTGTAGGGCACGGAAAAGGCACATGTGGAAGATGATTTTGGGCTACATGGACTACTATGAATCAGCCTTCTTCTACTTATTCTGTACTATGAGCAGAGTTGGTATATCAACATTTACATGGTGATATTGATATCTAAACATTTCAAAATGCTGCTAACATTATATATAGATTCATCTGCACATGTTCCATTGTTATACAATATTCAGATACATCATAAATGTAGCTGAACGCACTACAATTTGCAACCAAATTGCAGTGTGATGCTGCCAACCATGAGGAAGGGAACATGTTTTGGCTTTGGGCATGGAGATAACCATTTGTAGAATGTATAGTTATTACTGGTTACTCTCTGGATAATTTACTTTTAGCATTTTTTCTAAATGCCCTAATGCCAAAGTGTATCCATTTGGACAAGACAATCAGGGATCTGATGTGCTACCAACATATATCACAAATCGTTTTATCACTTTTTAGAATTATTTATAATCGTGCCTTAATGGCTGTGACCATTTTCGAACATCTTTCCTTTTTTTTTTTTTTAGATGAACACAGGATTAGACAAAGCACATTTTCAACTGTAGTTGACTTGAAAGGAAATTAACCTCACTCGCATTTGAGTCTGGGACACGCTTCCAACTTAATATGCCCAGTGTAACTGCTGCTTAATCTTTGTACATGGACAGGTTCACTACCTTGCAGTACTCATTTGCGACGTTCCAGCAGTGCTTAAGAATTTTTATTTGTACATATTTTTAAAGAAGGCACCCACAAAACAAACAAAAAAAACATGTAATGTATCTGGCAGTGAGTGCAGTTCAACATGTGTGATCCAGTCACATTCATCCACTCTGGCTGTCAAATATGGGAGCATCTCTGCCTACATGCAAATGTTGACTCCAGGAGGTTTATTGCATTCAATACTGCTGGATTCATAGAAAGACCACACAAAATATTCCACCATAGACCGTAGACCTAAAATTAAGGGAGACTCCAGATAGAAAATTGCTCCACTCTTCAGAACATTCAAAATAGTGTTATTTCATATGTATTTCACGGAATAAAAACAAAAACGTATTGGTTTACGGTACACCCCCCCCCCCGCCTACTAATTGCACCCTTCATATTTCCATTCTACACGTTTACCAATCATTTCTTTTTACTTCTTAAAACAGAAGTAGGTGTTCTTCTTTCTTTTATCAATGTCCACTATATGGACTAGTATACGTCTTCCAGACCTTGTGATCCAGAATTTCTAAACACAGCCTCACATATGTCTTTCCAGCAGTACTTCAGGAAACTCTTGAAAAGGCAAACCTAGGAGGATATGCACAGCATCCTAAAATAACAGTAGCGATTTCCAAAGGAATCCATGTAGATGCCTCCTGCCATGCACATAAATGGTAGGTGGCATTTGTGTCTCTTTGATTTACAAGCAGGGAAAATCCATAGATCCTTACCCCATATTTCCGCGCACTATTTACACGTTGTGCTGCAAACAATCAACATTTTCTGTAGGGAAGTGCATACACAAAATTGCATAAAGATGCAGTCACCTTAATGCGATATTGAAGCAAATGAAAATCGACACATTCTGTGTAAACCCTGGAAGGACGTTTCAAGTACATATTTGATTGTCTAAGAAAGTAGTTTAATTTTAGATTGACAACTATTGAAAAAGTGCCCTTCGAGGTCTGAATTGTTATGGATGAATTGTCCAGTTTGCCACACTAGGAGTGGCTTTCTAACAGCCCCACTAGGAAGCTTTGACATTTATTTGCACTAACTATAGGGTTTGCTGATATATTTCTGAAGCACTGTTATTGGCCAGACGGTAATATTTAGAGGTTTACTAACAATATGAAAAAGATCAAAGGTGATCACTTTTTACTATTCAATTAGTAACATTTTACTAAATTTCGGCAACATCTTTTCTTATGTTCTCTTCATTTGTTAGGCGTATATAGATAATTGTAACTCGAGAAGGGGAGGGAGGATTGTGAAGGTTGGTGTAAGGACAGCAACATGGCAACAAGTAGGACTGGATATTTAACAGTCAAATATGTCCTAACTGTTCCCTAGCAAATCAGTGATTATATGTATGAGGCATATTTATAAATGTTGCTCTAGCATATTGTTTAATGATCTACTTTTAATTATTTTTGTTTCAATGCAGTTCCGCCTGTTATTCGCGTGTATCCAGAGAGTCAGGCCAGAGAACCGGGTGTAACAGCAAGTCTTAGATGCCATGCAGATGGCATCCCAAACCCACAACTTTCATGGTTGAAAAATGGAATGGACATCAGTTCAAAGTTATCCAAACAACTCTCACTTCAAGGTACATTCCATGTTTGTCACGTTTCCACGTTTTCAAATGAAACCGGGCATGTATTATTTACAACACAATTTAGCAAACAGTAGTTTTGACTTTAAACGTAAGTTTATTAATATTATTGTTTATGGAACTCATTTAATTTTACATAGTGGCACTGCAGGACGTTTCATTATTACGTTCACTTAATTTTACAGTTCAGTGTACCCACTGAAAAGGTTACCCAAGGATGTAAAAACACCTTGGGGGGAGGTTGGGAGGGACAAGAACAACTGCTGAATAAACGTAAACACCATTTGACATATTTTTTTTCACATCTAGCTTTTTTTATCATAACTTCCATTTTCTTTCTATAGGTTTCTTTCCGATGGTAGCCAGCCTTATAGTGCACCTTCTTTTCTGCCGCCAGGCAGGGTTTAGGGAATGTATATACATGGTTGGGCCGTGCGGACTTTACATATTAATCATTGATAAGTCTGTGGGTTGTTAGGCAGAAGGTTTCCGTGTTGTGTTTATCCACTTCAGGCACGCCTTCAACTCTGCCAAACAGATTGTAATATGGAGACCCCTCCTGGACTTTGGGATTGACCAATCTCTTATAGGCACAATCCAGACGCTTTACTTGTGTAATTCTGCATGTGTTAGTTGAGACCAGAAGAGAAATATGGCCCTCCCCTTTGCCGTCTGCAGGGGTGTTTAGCAGGGACGTGCTCTTCTCACCTTCCCTTTTTAACCTCTTATATACTTTATCCTTTAGGGCTATAGTGTAGCACTAGGCAGCAAGCTAACATTATCAGGGTAACTCAGAACACACTTTTAAGGATACTTTTTAAGTCAGTTATATATTTAGCTGAGACAGTGCTGGCTTTTATCAATAATCAGATGTTGGTCTGCTCAGTGTTGATGTGGTCTCACATTTGGGCTAATGGGCAGGTGAAGTTGTATTCTGAAGCCATCAGTGATCATCTTGAATATTAGAGTCGTCTTGCGATACCCTGACTATGGTCTGCGGTAGTGGGTATTTTACTTATGGCCCCGCCAATGCGTTGTTCATTCAACCAACTGACCAGAAAGAATGATATGGATGCCTTAATGGTACATATGAAATGGCACTGAGGATGCATGCTTTATCTTTGGTAACAGAGAGTGCAACAGCCATGCTCTATTTTGATTATAAAGCCCACAGTGCCATTGAAAACCTTCCTGATGGGGTACCCCCAACCCATTTTAGGTTCCGCTACATCAGATTCCCTTTGGACAGCTGCTGTTAGCTGAGCAGCCCAGGGTTTGTGCTGGTAACACAGCATTTGCATTTCTATGTCAATGCTATTGGATCATGGTGGAGCCTGATTTGCTCTCTTGCCTATATTGCCCATGTTAAGCCAGGATGAACTGTTTGTTTCTTATGTTTATGAAATATTGCTCCGTCTTCACACATGGGGCAATCCAGCTGTAACATTCTGTCACAAACTAGGAGATGGCCTATGCAACATCAGATTGTGTTATTAAGACTTGGAAAGTAGAATGCGTACGTGACTATCACGTGTTTATGCTAATCCGTGTACTCCCTATTGACTTTAACTGTGCTTGCTGAAGAATGCTCTTTTCTTCAATGGTCAATCATTTATTTAAATTTGAAATCAAATATATGTTTAACGGCTGCAGTATTTGTTATTAATAAGGGCTAGGTATTCTACTGTAATATATGTAACTTAATGACAATTGTTTTTATATAAGTCATGGGTTTATTGTTCAGCTTATGTACTGTTCATTGCTCTATAAAATCAGCACATTGATATGTTATCGGAAATAAAATCCAACCTATGTTTAAATTGTGCGTATCCTAGTATTGGAAAACTCATACAAAAGCTTGAGTTGCTTTGGAAGAGAAAACATTGTTAATCAATTGTTATATCAGAGCTATCCACAAACCTATGAGCACATTTCCATTTCCACCAGAAGTTTAGCTAACATTGTCATTCAAACAGGAGTCCAATATACCCGCAATAGTTTTTTGTGTTTAATTAGACATATATTTAAATCATGACCCACTGTCTCAGTTGAACATTATAGTTGCCACAGTATGACACTCTAAGTGACCAAATGCAGGCTCTCTTAATGCTGCTTTAGATTTTTGCATCGTCAATTTCATCCAGTGATCAACTGATTCTATCCTCTATATATATATATATATATATATATATGGAACAAAAGCCTATTACCCAAGCGCAACATGGACACATTTGAGATTTTATCAAAAGCAATACCAGATCCTATAGCCATAACACAATATTAAAATGTGGTACCTCCAGTTCAGCTTCCCATCCAACGATTTGGTGGATGGAGGTATTAGTAACTGATAGTTCCTTCAATTGGGATTTTCATATTTCCTCTGTGGATTCTGTCGATGTTAACGATTTCATGCATTTGTTGAGGAAAAAAGTGTAAATAAACGGAATTGTATGGTTGTATGATTTTAAATTATCACTTTGTGTCAAAAGGCTACCCCTGTCTAATTTGGGATCTCCTTTTTTGCATGCAACCAGAAGGTATATGTCTATTAGGTGATTGTTCAATGAATTCCCTAAACGTGCAATTGGTGCCTTTATAGGTCACTTTGTTCAAGAAAGAAAGGATATCTCTATACGTTTGGGAATCCCACAGTGAAGGAACAGAGCCCCATCCTTCTACTACAAGTGAATGAGCTACCAGTAGAGTTTTTGGTTGACACAAGGGTGAAAGTAAATGCCATCATTGAGGAGGTCTATAGCACCATTCCGTCCGCTCCCAAGCTCAGACCAGCGGAATTAAACATTTACCCCTACGGATCGAAGACCCTGCTAACGTGCAAGGGATACTTCATGGCTGAGTGCAAGTACAAAACACAGACCAAAAGGTTACCCATTCATGTGTTGGATGCAGCCATGGAAAGAGGGTGCATCCTGAGTTTCAAGGCAGCACTAGATATGGAGCTGATCCATTTACTGTATTGGCTCATGGCGCATAAATACATTTACTCATCAGTAACAATTGAACAGTTATTTCCCATGCTTTTCGAAGGCCTTGGTAAACTAAAAAACAGACAGATCAAGTTGCGCATAGATCTGGAGGCACGCCCTATCGCCAACACAGCAGGGGGATCCCCGTGAACATTCAGAGACAAGTAGAAGAAGAGTTGCACAAGTTGCAGGAACAGGACATCATTGAGGCCACTGCAGGGCCCACCCCGTTGGTATCGTCCATAGTCCCTCTCCCGAAAAAGGGCTCAGATGCCATTAGACTGTGAGTTGACATGCACCATCCTAATGAGACAATAATGAGGGAGCGACACCAGGCCATGACGATCACTGACATGATGCATCTGCTCAGCAGAACTCAAGTGTTTTCTAAGCTGGACCTGCACAAATGATTCCACCAGACAGAGCTGTGTGAAGAGTCCAGGTACATAATAACTTTTGTTCACTCATTTGGTCTCCACATGTATAAACTTCTCAGTTTTGGGGTGTACTTGGCTGCTGAAATCTTTCAGTCAGAGATTTATAATGTCATTAAACTGTCAACTGTCCTAACTACAGTAAAATGCAGGTTAGGGTATGCATGATGCTGGAAGCGGCCCATCTCACGCTCAACAGGGAGAGTTCAGGAAGGGCACCCTATGATTTTTTGGGCACCTGTTCTCAGCTCAGGGAATGATACTCGTTCATGTGAAAGAAGAAGGTTCCATTCACATGGTCAGAGTCGTATCAGGTCGCGTTTGAGACCAACCATCAGTGCATTTCAAAAACTGAAAACATGGCCTATTTCAACACTGCAAGGAAGCAGAGCTCACTGTGGATGCTAATCTGGTGGGGCTCGAAGTCAACATGGCAAAAGTGGACCCAGAAGACAGCAGCACACAACATATTGTCTCGTACGTTAGCAGGAGTCTTCCAAAGATGGAGCAGGCATAAAAACAGGCTGAAAAGGAGCGGTTGGCAGTTTATTGGGCCTGTGAATACTTTCATTTGTTCCTGTACAGCATGCCATTCATGGTTGTCACTGACCACGAGACCTTGTTGTTCATTTATGGGAATCCCCAAGTATAAATTCCTCCCAGAATTGCAAAATGTGGCCTGCAGCTTCAAGACTACTGCTTCCAAATCATACACTGACCTGGGAAATACATACATTAAATAGTGCAGGCTGCAAACCAAGTGGGCATTGACATAACACTGATTGTACAAGAGACAGAGAACGAGCAGGCAATCTAGATCATCCTCAAGTGTCTAGAGTGAGGATGGTGGAAACATGCTAAGCAGGTGGGGAGTTTGTCTGTCCTGAAGTGCAGTGAGCCATTGGAAGCCTGACACTGATCAAAGATAAGCTCACCCACTCGGAGGAAGGACTGCTACTAAATGTTGCCAAGATCATCATTCCCTGGATGCTTAAAAGAAGAATACTAGAACTGGCCCACGCAGGATATCAGGGTATAGTGTCCAGAAAATGACTGCTGAGATAAAAGGTGTGGTTTCCTCAAGAACTGCCCCACCTGTGCAGTCATTAACCCATTCACTAAACCCAAACCTTTGCACATGACAGAACTACCCAGGAAAGCATGGGACGAGGTCACCATTGACCTCTTTGGCTCCATTGATAGGGGTGAATATGCATTAGTGGTTCAATTGGTGAGATCAACGGCAGCCGACCATACCATCCCGGCTTTTGACAGGCTGTTTACTGCATACAGGGTGCCCAGAGTGTTCAAGTCAGTCAACAGGCCCCCTTTCACAGGTCATGACTTCAAAACATTTGTGGAATACATGGGTTTCAGGCATCAGAGGGTCACACCCCTCTGGCCACAAGCTAATGGGACATTTGAGCATTTCATGAGCATCATCAAATGTAATGTTCAGATTGCTCACCTGACCGGAGAGCCCTGTAGAGCAAGCATTTTAGCAGCTCCTTTCGGGATTACTGGAATACCACACACAGAACAATAGGAAAGGCCCCACCTGAAATCATGTTTGGCCAGAAACATCAGGACATGCCTGCTCCATGTCACCAACCCAGAGGAAACCTACGCTGAAGTGGTCATGAAGCGTCATGCCGATGACAAGATAGAGGCCTGCAAGGGGAAACCTACAGCTAGAGGACAAGGTCATAGTATGTCAGCCCTGTACCCATGAACACACATTGGCATTCAGCAGTGTGCCACTGACAGTCACCACAGTTAAAAGGTCTTTTATAACTGCAGGGAATGAATGGAGGAGTGTAACATGAAATTCATAACTTTGTAAAGTTCAGAGAGTGAGGAGACAGATCAGGAGTTGCTAAACACCCACTATGACGCAGATGGAGATGCTTCCAGTGATGACCTGGAGGACCTGTTGGGCTGCTTCAGCCTGGACAGAGGCCAGGTGATGTCACTGGCTGACCTCAGAGAGCGAGACATTTACCTTGTAGACTGATTGAGGAAATGGACTAGATGTTAACTTTGTCTTTAAAAAAAGGGGGTGTTGTAGTCCGTGATCCGGCGCTAATAGCGCCGGGGGGTTTGGCGGTAGGGCTATTAGCGCGGGCGCTAATAGCGCCAGCGTTACCGCCCAGCTCATGATGAGGCCCATGGAAAAAGATGATGGCTGTTTCCCATTTTGCGCACACGTGCGCGTGTGTGTGTGTGAGTATTCATACAATACATGAGCATTAATGCAGGTGCTAATCGTATAACTTGGACTGATTGAAATATGAAGAAAACGAACAATACAATGGGAAATAGATGACACTAATTTTATTCCCTTAGCCCTGGCCTAAAGGCAGACGAAATAGTAGAATAGTATAAAAGTATAAAACGTGACGTCATACCTCTGGGTCAGAAACGTCTAGTTAAAGAAAGTAAAACCAATAACAAAACAACTCAAAATAGTTGCTGAGGCAAAAGTTCACATTCCTGTTGAAAGATTTGCCGGATTACACCAGAGCTCAACTGTTGATTAGAAAAGAAAGAAATGCATATCACAGCTTGGTGTAAAAATACCACATGTCCAACAAAAATGCTGAGTGGCAAAATATGTTTATGTTAGTCACCAGATCTGATATGGAGCCTTTTTAATGAAATAGGTGGTACCAAGAAGGGAAAACTTATCAACCTGATTAATGAAGAACTATGGATTGACCATATTCATAATGTATATGGTAGCGACATCCCTGATAACACACTGAGGCAGCAGGTATAGTGGGTTTCATATAGCATTAATTTTGATACTCTGGATAGTATCCTAAAAATTAAGAAACTAAAAGGATCAAGGGCTCCCAGTCTGGACAGCCTGCCTAACCTTGTAATAAAAGAACTCCAGAGATATGGGGCAAAATACTCCACACATTGTATAGTCATATATACAGATAGGGCAAACTTCCTCCTAGTTGGATAATAAACCATCATAATTCCAATATTCAAGAAATCTAGGAGAAGTAAGCCTTCTAATTAGTGAATACTTTCTATGCTTGATTCAACCGGTAAACTCTTTGCCTCCATAATATTGGACAAGATAAGAGCTTGGGCTGAAGGCTGTGGTATACGTGGTCCCTTTCAGACAGGACTCAGGACAGGATCCAGTACTGAACACAATCTCTTCTTAATACCATGATGCAAACAGCACGTAAGCTTGGTTCTCCTCTGCTCCATATGTTATTTGTGAACGTTAAGTCAGCGTGCGTCACAATGTGTTGAGAGAGACTGTGGGCCAAGCTGACCGTCTGCCATATACAAGCGTATCTACTAGGCATATTGCATGATTTTCATACTGAGACATCTGTGCGGGTATGGCTGGACAGCATATTATTTTTTCAACTAACGACTTTGATGGCATTTGTAGAGAAGCATCTTGACAACCAGACAAAAAAATAACAACCCTCTAGTGAAAAGGGCTCAGTGCACCATTTTGTGAGAAGAATAAGACATGTATTTGTATACAAAAAGGAAACGGCGACAGGGTATTATAAGTCGACTGCCGCAGAGCTCTCTCTATTCTTCAAAGCAAACAGCACATTATAACTGTGAGCATGATCACGTGTGACATATGCAATATACAGTGTTCCTCTCGTCTAGCTCTCACTCTACTTGTGGTGTAACCCGGGGGTCTAACCTCTCTCCCTGGCTATTTAAACACTGCCCGGGACCTCTGGCCCACCGCATCTCTACCTCCTGCTCTAATTTGTAGTGTTATGCAGATGATACCCAGCTCTCCTTCAGGCTCCAATCAGCCTCTACTGTTCCTTTTCTCACACCAGTCTGTCTGTTCGCTATTCAGGAATGGTATGCCTCCATTGAACTCTGCCTTAATGTCAGTAAAACTGAGATTCTCCTAATTGGGACTCCTGCTCCCACCTTCATTTTCTCACTCTAGCCACCCACCCTGGGCCCTCTTCCTGCTCCTTTCAGTGAGGCTAAGAACCTTGGGTCATCTTCGACTCCACCCTATCCTTCTCTCCTCACATCTCTGATGTGTCTAAGAAGTAACACTATCAGTTGAACCTCCTAAGAGGTATTCTTACTTTTCTCACATACCCCCAGAAGCTCACTGTCTCCAGAGCTCTGGTGCTCTCTAGGCTGGACTAGTGCAACAGCCCCTTTCTAAATCTGCCTGTCTCTACGCGTGCCCTCTACAGCTTATCCAGAACAGGACTGCGAGACTTGTCCTTGGCTTCAAGCCCAGAGATCGTATCTCTCCAGCCTTTAAATCTCTCCACGTGTTCCCTGTGGCTGTGAGGATCAAGTTCAAGACCCTCTGCATCGTCCACAAGGCTTTCTGGGGCCGGTGACCACACTATATCCAACTTTCTCATCCTCATCACCTTCCCTCTTGAGCCCTCCTCTCATCCACCTCAAACTCTCTGAGGGTCTGACGCTTCTCTGGGCAGAGAGTGGGGGGAAGACCTCTGTCTTCGGCTGGGGCCTCCCTCTGGAACAGCTTCCCTGCCTCTTTCAAAATTGAGCAGATCAGCCTGGCCAGAGCCTGATCATTGATACCCAGGTTATCACAGAGACAAGAGAGCAGGATGGCATGGTTGACCATATAAAAACAGGAAAGTTAGAATCAAGGTTCATCCATAATACTTTAATTGTACTTTCCAAAGTCATGGAACAAACGTGCGCCGAAAATCTTTGCGCAAGCAGGCGCAAGCAGGCGCAAGTGCAAAAAAACAGTGCGTGCGATTCATGGAAGTCCCTGCGCGTCTTTCCCTCGGGATGTGCGCCAAACCCGTGCATGGCGCACACGTCACTGCAACATCCCGAAAGGCGTGCGCGACACGCACAGTGAAAGCGCACAACCTCGGCGCATACACCAGAAAGTGGGCGGAACACGGGGCGTAACCCGCGGAATGGGGGACAACGCGCGAAAATAAGGGCGTAACTGGGGATGTACTGCAGGGAAACAGACGGAACGCCCACACGCACTCGAACCACACATATTCATGGAATCGAATAGGGCAAAGCCACGCACAGGCAAAGACACGCACAAGCCGAAACACGTCCACCACACGAAGGCAGGCGGTAGCGTCCCTGCGCATTACAAAAGTGGCAATATACAGCAATTGGGCCTGTGCGAGCGTGGCACGTGTATTTCGGGGTTGCGCGGGAAGTTACACATGCGACTAAGCGGGGTATGTGTATTTCGGGGTTGTGCTGGACGTTACACGCGCTACTGAGCAGGGTACGTGTATTTCGGGGTGCGCGGGAAGTTACACACGCGACTGAGCGGGGTACGTGTATTTCGGGGGTGCGCGGGAAGTTACACACGCGACTGAGCGGGGTACGTGTATTTCGGTGGTGCGCGGGAAGTTACACACGCGACTGAGCGGGGTACATGTATTTCGGGGGTGCGCGGGAAGTTACACACGCGACTGAGCGGGGTACGTGTATTTCGGGGTTGCGCGGGAAGTTACACACGTGACTGAGCGGGGTACGTGTATTTCGGGGGTGCGCGGGAAGTTACACACGCGACTGAGCGGGGTACGTGTATTTCGGGGGTGCGCAATAAGTTACACACGCGACTGAGCAGGGTACGTGTATTTCGGGGGTGCGCGGGAAGTTACACACGTGATAGGCCTTGGGCCAGCGGGGTACCACTCACCATCTGCGTGTAGAAGAACGCGTAGCCAACACCCACCCGCTGTGAAGTAATAGCGTGTGAACCCCAACGCCTAGAAAACACACGCATCGCACACCTCGGAAAGCACATACAGAGCAATGGAAATCCATGTGGGATCTCCAAGCCCTGCCAGGGCAACGCCCATGCGCGATACGTCACAGACGTGCTTACGCGCTAAGGGCCTTTGGTCCAATGAAATCGCGTATGCGTGCAGACGCGCTTACGCGCTAAGGGCCTTTCCTCGAATTACACGCTGACGTGCAGAATTTTCACGTGCCAAATCACTCCGTATCAAGCTGGCCACGCGTAAGCACACGGAAGACCACGCTCCTGCCCAGAAGGCCGAATCACTGCCCCCCAGAGTCCCAAGCACGCTCCCACCTGCCATCTGCTGCTGACTGACTGCCTGCTGCCCACGTGCCCTGCCATTTGCTGCCTGCACATCAGCCAGGGGTGCTGTTGCTGTGACCACCCCTGCTGGAACCGAAGACTCCCGACTGGGATTCCATCACTCCACAGCCCAGCCCCAGGACCCAGTTGCCCACCCACTCCTGCCTCTGGGGTTGTCATGTTGGGCACTGCAACATCTGGCACCACTGACAACCCCCGGCCAGAGACGCAGAGGGGCACCAGCTTCAGTGCCAGGGAAGTTGGTGTCCTGGTGGAGCAAGTCCTGGGGCAGTATGATGCCCTCTTCGGAAGTTCCCGCGCCGACAAGGAAGGACGGACTCGGATCTGGACTGACATCGTGACTGCCATCAATGCGGAGGGGGTGGCAGTCTGCGACTTACAACATGTCAAGAAGCGCTGGGAGGACTTCAGGTCCAGGACCCTAAACAAGGCCCGGCGCCTCTTGAAGGCAGCGGATGCTAAGGGGCGCCGGGGCCACTTGTCGGAAGATCAGATGAGGGTCCTGGAACGCATATCCCCAGCGCTCCACGTCCAGGTCCTTGAGAGGCAGACCCGTCTGGAGTCGAGCAGTAAGTGTACATGCATCGTGATTGTGAGCTGTGCGTGTGGTGATGTTTCAGTAGTGTGCAGGTTGCACATCTGTTTGTATGGGGTCGGGTATGGGTGGGGGTGTACAGGGCCGTGAGGCTAACACATGCGAAGGCTGTAATGTGTGAGACATGGATGGTGCTTGTGTGTGTAGGCTTGCATGCCAAATGCAGTTGTGTGGGCACACATGTTTGGATGAATGTGTATGTAAGTAGACATGTTCGTGATGTCACACATGTATGTTGTTTTCAGCTGCATGTATCAGCACTGTGTACATGTGCATTTGTGTGTATTTGACAAGGGTGCAACAGTGATGCAACATGGATGCATGTGACAGCGGGATGTGGAAGCCTGATTGGGAGATGTGACATGGATGCCCTTCTGAACACTGCGACACTTGGCAGAGGTGTACACATGCATGCAAGTGTGGTGGTGTGTGTACATGTGTAGTGCACTTCCTGTGTTGCATGTGATGTCTGGCTCAGCTTTGCCTGCTCATGCTGTTGTATGTGTATGGATGGTGCTGGCAGTTGCGATATGGCTGTGGTATGGCTCATGTGTGCGAGTTGAAATGACATGTGTGTTGGGGATTGTGATGGCATGTCTGAGGTTTGCCAATGACACTCATGTACAACTGTCATGTGTGTATGTGTCCATTGTACAGTGCCCTGATGCCTGTGTTTTATTTCTCCCTGTCTGCAGCGTCAACTGATGAAGAGGGCGGAGAAGGTGCTGTGGAGCACAACGGCGGGGATCCCACCGCCAGGCGGAGACGCAAGGCCCGGCTCCACTCCCATGTTGTGATCTCGTCGGGGAGTGAGGAGTCCGGTGATGCGTCCCAGGCTGCAGCTGCCGGGGGGAGGTCCAAGAGGCGGAGGTTTGAGTTGGACTCCTCGGCAGCAGAAGGGGCAGCTGGGACCCCACAGGGCCCAACGGGGGAAGATGGCACGGAGTCATCCAGGTTGGTGGGGGGTTTGGTGCAGGAGGAAGCTGTCCAAGCAACAAAGACGGGGTCTAGAGGTGGGGATCCCACTGGTGCTAGTGGTGCAGTGCAGGACCAGGGACAGGAGGCAGCACAGGCCGCCGCAGAGGTGCCTGTGTGCAATCCTGTCCCTGATCCTGTCCCTGCATCATCTTGCACCAGCATGGATGCCTACGTCTAGACCCGTTTTCAGGCAGGGGATGAGCTAACGACAACTGGCCTTCCTCTGCCTGCGGACGTGGCTATCCGGGTCCGGGTTGAGCCTGTCCTGACTGGTGTGGCGTTGCGTCAACGGGCCATGCGAGGTGATCTGCAGTCTTTTCATGAGAAGACTGCAAGTCATCTCGAATGGCTCGTTGACCGCGTCGGCCTACTGGGACAGGTCACCCAGGCCGGATTCCTCCATTTGATGGGGCTTGCTCCGACCCCCTCCTCAACTGAACGCCCTATGCGCCAGTCGTCCTCTGTGCCATCTTCCCACCCATCAGTCACCTGGGTGCCCTGTGGAGCTGCCTCTGACGGTGCAGCCAGGCTGGTGGAGGAGGCATCCCTGCCACAGTCGGGAGTCGGATGTCCAGCAGGGGTGGCCACATCAATGACTGCACCCCAGCCGGCGAAGGATGTGCAGGCAGCAGGAGGCAGTGCACGGGCAGAGGCACAGCAGCAGCAACGTGGTGGGAGCCATGAAGGCTCGGGGCCTTCAACATCGGAGGGGCAGGCATCGGCCGGAGGGCAGGAGGACCCAGGACAGGGAGTGTCTTCCGTGTGGCAGCGGTTGGGCCACGCCATAGATGCGGAGCGGCAGCGGGCGGAAGAGGCACGGCTCACAATGATCAGGGCGGAGAACTCCATGCGGAGGGCCCTGAGGCGGGCCGAGTGCCTCGAGGCAATCCGCAGGGGGTTGGAGGTGGACACGTCGACGGCCCTGCGGACCCTCGGGCCATGGAGGAGGACCGCCTCCGGGACATTGAGCAGGAGTTTGATGATGCCCTGGCCTGGGACATCCAAAAGTGAGCCGTCAGACTAGCCCGCTGCCCATGTACATAGTTATGTAGTTAGTGTTAGGTTTCCTTTGTTTTTGATTTTATTTTGGACCTTTTGGACATTTGGCCACATTTTTGTATATAGTTTATTTTTATTTGTTATTGTTGTTAGATAGGTTTCATTTCTTTTGTTGGGATAATGGACCCTGGCTTGTTCGTCTGTACATAGTTCACTGTTGGATTTTCTTTTTCTTTCACATTTTACCCATGGAGCAATGGCTTTCAAATATAATTTTCCATTGGATTTTCTTTTGTGGACTGTGACTTTGGACACCATTCCTTTGGATTTTGATTTTTGTTTTTGCTTTTTTTCACGGACATGCTTCTTTTCATTTTTGTACATTTCCATTTCTGTTTCTTTATTTTTGATTCAATTTATGTTTCCTTTAATACATATTTTTTGATCGAACTTCAATGTGTAGTATCATCTCATTGGTTTCATGCATGTCATGATATGGGTTTTGAGATTCACTGACACCCATTGGGTGTATGTGAGGGACATGTGTTTGTTTCCAAACTTGCAATTGGTGTTCTGTCATGTTATTGCCATTTCTGAGTGGGTGGATGCAATACTCGGGTGGCTGTTTTGCATTTGCAGGCTGACCATAGGGACCAGGGATCTAGATTGTGATGACATGTTGGCGGGGGAACATGAGTGGGGGCCTGCTGGCAGGTGCCCCACAGTGCTGGGGAGTGCAGGGGAACATGAGTTGGACATGAGTGGGGGCCTGCTGGCAGGTGTCCCACAGTGCTGGGGGGTGGGGGTGCAGGGGAACATGAGTTGGACATGGGTGGGGGCCTGCTGGCAGGTGCCCCACAGTGCTGGGGGGTGGGGGTGCAGGGGAACATGAGTTGGACATGGGTGGGGGCCTGGTGGAGGCTGCCCCTGGTGGCTAGGGCGTGGGGGTGATAGGGGCCATGAGTGGGGGCCTGGTGGAGGCTGCCCCACAGTGCTGGGGGGTGGGGGTGACAGGGGACATGAGTGGGGGCCTGGTGGAGGCTGCCCCTGCACTGCTGGGGGGTGGGGTTTGGTGGGAGACATGGGTGGGGGCCTGGTGGAGGCTGCCCCACAGTGCTGGGGGGTGGGGGTGACAGGGGACATGAGTGGGGGCCTGGTGGAGGCTTCCCCTGCACTGCTGGGGGGTGGGGGTGGTGGGAGACATGGGTGGGGGCCTCGTGGAGGCTGCCCCTGGTGGCTGGGGGGTGGGGGTGGTGGTTGACATGGGTGGGGGCCTGGTGGAGGCTGCCCCTGGTGGCTGGGGGGTGGGGGTGGTGGGGGACATGGGTGGGGGCCTGGTGGAGGCTGCCCCTGGTGGCTGGGGGTGCAGGGGGACATGTGTTGGTGGGCAGTAGTGCAAGTTGACATGCGGGTTGGCTGGGGGGCATGGCCATGGTGGATGGGGTGCCTGCAGGACATGTGCAGGGTAGGCCCCTGTGGTGTGGGCCACCTGCAGGGGCTGTGGAGGGTGTAGAGGGAACACCTGGGAGGTCCAACACGTGCAATTCACGTGTGGTGCTCGCCGCGCTCCCCTGTAATACACGTACCCTGATGGAATCGTGTGTGATACTTTCCGCGCACCCCTGAAATACACGTACCCTGCTGATGTCGCGTGTGAAACTTCCCGCGCACCCCGAGATACACGTAGACAGGTCATTTGCGTGTGGAACTTCCCGCGCACCCCTGAAATACACGTACCCTGCTGATGTCGCGTGTGAAAATTCCCGCGCACCCCAAGATACATGTAGCCAGGACATTCGCGTGTGGAACTTCCCGCGCACCCCTGGAATACACGTACCCTGCTGATATCGCATGTGAAACTTCCCGCGCACCCTGTAATACACATAGCCAGGACATTTGCGTGTGGAACTTCCAGCGCACCCCTGGAATACACGTACCCTGCTGATGTCGCGTGTGAAACTTCCCGCGCACCCCAAGATACACGTAGCCAGGACATTCGCGTGTGGAACTTCCCGCGCACCCCTGGAATACACATACCCTGCTGATGTCGCGTGTGAAACTTCCCGCGCACCCCAAGATACACGTAGCCAGGACAATAGCGTGTGGAACTTCCCGTGCACCCCTGGAATACACGTACCCTGCTGATGTCGCATGTGAAACTTCCCGCGCACCCCAAGATACACGTAGCCAGGACATTCGCGTGTGGAACTTCCCGCGCACCCCTGGAATACACGTACCCTGCTGATGTCGCGTGTGAAACTTCCCGCGCACCCCGAAATACACGTAGCCAGGACATTCGCGAGTGGAACTTCCTGCGCACCCCTGATATACAAGTACCCTGCTGAATTCACGTGTGAAAATTCCCGCGCACCCCTGATGTACACGTACCCTGATGGAATCGCGTGTGGAACTTCAAGCGCACCCCTGAAATACACGTACCCAGCTGAAATGACGTGAGGTACTTCTTGCGCACCCCAGTGATACACGTAGCCCGCTTGCGGTGCTGGTACAGGGTTAGCGCAGCCCTTTGCGCTGGATTGGGGATTTTGATGGCTTTTCCCTGCGCGAGAGGCGTTCTTGGGGGCGTAACTGGCGCTGCTGCAGGGTCGCTGCGCCACTGGGCGCCACGGCTGGTTTTGGTAGCTGGAATCCATGAATACGCTGTGCGCGGAAATGGGTTTTGGCGCACGCGGCTGGCGCAGGGATTCGCACGCGCACACTGTGCGCCAGCCGCGTGCGCCACTTGAGCGCTAAATTCTATGAATTACCCCCTTAGACTCACCTAATTGTGATCAGGTTTTTTTTAAATCCAGTATGTATTTTTTCCCCAATGATTATTTAATGTCAAAACAACAGCAGTGTGTCTTAAACTAATGTTGTACCAAACATAGTACTTAGAATGTACTATTTATGAGGGTCTAAAAACATGTATATGTAAAATTGTATACAACTAAAGCATTTAAACTGTGTCTGTGGACCGCTACGACACCTGCCCAACCTTTTTCCACCTACAAAACTATCCTCAGATCATCTTTTATCCAGCTTAACAAATTGTTTTTTTTTGTTTTGTTTCACAGAACATATACCAGATATTCCAGCTTCACAATGCTATGAAACTAAGTAACCATAGCAAATATAATCAAAAACATATTCTATGAGCACTATCCTCATTTGTACTACAATCATAAGTACCATATACAGTTCAATTACATCATTCCTCCATATTACAAACACTTTTGTATTCCCACTACATTACCTACAATTACTATACACATATTAGTGCTGTGGTAATTCTGGCCATACTCCTACTACATTACCTATAATTAGAACTCACATATTAGTACTGTCTTGGCTGTGGCCAGTGATCGGATACTGAAATTGACTGCGGACTCGGCGGCATCTACAGACCATTTTTCAACCTACCACTCCATATCATCTTTATGCCACTCTCCTACTCTTTCCAAACACTCTTTCACCCACCAAATAACTCTAAATGTATTCCCCAAGCCGTCCGTTCACGGAGGATGATCTGGAGGACCTGCTGGGCTGCTTCAGCCTGGACAGAGGCCAGGCGATGTCACTGGTTGACCTCAGAGAGCGAGACATTTACCTTGTAGACTGATTGAGAAAATGGACTAGATGTTAACTTTGTGTTTAAAAAAAAGGGGGTGTTGTAGTGTTGTAAAGCTATGACTGATGTCATGTGGCTAGAGAGGGAGCCAGAAGGCACGGGAGCGGGGTGGCTGGAAGGGGAGGGTATTCATGTTATGGGTAATTACGAGTGGGAAAACGATGAATAAAGAAGTGTTCTAACCCACTCCTGGTTACCATGTGGGTCGGTGTGTCCAGGCAGGGCCCATATCCTATTATTAGATAGTTAATAATGTATGCACAACAACATTGGTAGAAGGACATGTTACTAGTGCAGATCCAGCCCTACAGCCCAAAAGACAATACCTCTAATCTCTGATGCCCTCCTTTCCCTATCCTGATTGGAGTGTCAATATTACAGTGCAGTTCCTGCTTTATTTAGCTGATAATCAATCTAGATTTCATGGGGCCCCATCACGAGTCTGGCGGTAACCCTTAAATGCGGCGGTAGCGCTATTACCGCTGCATTTAAGGGTCTGCCAGATCCTGGCTTTGGCAGATTTCCCCCTGGCTCTGAGCTGGGGGGAAATCTGCAGCAAAATTGCTGTTTTTTGGCGTGATTACCGCCGGCGGGAAATCCGCCGGCGGTAATAGCGTGAATTTTCCCCATTGGGCCCAATGGGGAATGAGGAATTCCCGAATGAGCCCAATGGGGAATGGGCAATAACCCTTCCGCCAAACCTGTGATCCGGCGCTAATAGCGCCGGGGGGTTTGGCGGTAGGGCTATTAGCGCGGGCGCTAATAGAGCCGACGTTACCGCCCAGCTCATGATGAGGCCCATGGAAAAAGATGATGGCTGTTTCCCATTTGGCGCACACGTGCGCATGTGTGTGTGTGAGTATGCATACAATACATGAGCATTAATGGAGGTACTAATCGTATAACTTGGACTGATTGAAATATGAAGAAAACGAACAATACAATGGGAAATAGATGACACTAATTTTATTCCCTTAGCCCTGGCCTAAAGGCAGACGAAATAGTAGAATAGTATAAAAGTATAATACGTGACGTCATACCTCTGGGTCAGAAACGTCTAGTTAAAGAAAGTAAAACCAATAACAAAACATCAGACTATACGATCAGAAACACAAAATAGTTGCTGAGGCAAAAGTTCACATTCCTGTTGAAAGATTTGCCGTATTACACCAGAGCTCAACTGTTGATTAGAAAAGAAAGAAATGCATATCACAGCTTGGTGTAAAGATACCACATGCCCAACAAAAATGCTGAGTGGCAAAATATGTTTATGTTAGTCACCAGATCTGATATGGAGCCTTTTTAACGAAATAGTTGGTACCAAGCAGGGAAAACTTATCAACCTGATTAATGAAGAACTATGGATTGACCATATTCACAATGTATATGGTAGCGACATCCCTGTTAACACACTGAGGCAGCAGGTATAGTAGGTTTCATATAGCATTAATTTTGATACTCTGGATATTATCCTAAAAATTAAGAAACTAAAAGGATCAAGGGCTCCCAATCTGGACAGCCTGCCTATCCTTGTAATAAAAGAACTCTAGAGATATGGGGCAAAATACTGCACACATTGTATAGTCATATATACAGATAGGGCAAACTTCCTCCTAGTTGGATGATAAACCATCATAATTCCAATATTCAAGAAATCTAGGAGAAGTAAGCCTTCTAATTAGTGAATACTTTCTATGCTTGATTCAACCGGTAAACTCTTTGCCTCCATAATATTGGACATGATAAGAGCTTGGGCTGAAGGCTGTGGTATACGTGGTCCCTTTCAGACAGGACTCAGGACAGGATCCAGTACTGAACACAATCTCTTCTTAATACCATGATGCAAACAGCACGTAAACTTGGTTCTCCTCTGCTCCATATGTTATTTGTGAACGTTAAGTCAGCGTGCGTCACAGTGTGTTGAGAGAGACTGTGGGCCAAGCTGACCGTCTGCCATATACAAGAGTATCTACTAGGCATATTGCATGATTTTCATACTGAGACATCTGTGCGGGTAAGGCTGGACAGCATATTATTTTCTCAACTAAAGACTTCGATGGCATTTGTATAGAAGCGTCTCAACAACCAGACCAAAAAATAACAACCCTCTAGTGAAAAGGGCTCAGTGCACCATTTTGTGAGAAGAATAAGACATTTATTTGTATACAAAAAGGAAACGGTGACAGGGTATTATAAGTTGACTACCGCAGAGCTCTCTCTCTTCTTCAAAGCAAACAGCACATTATAACTGTGAGCATCATCACGTGTGACATATGCAATATACAGTGTTCCTCTCGTCTAGCTCTTACTCTAATTGTGGTGTAACCCGGGGGTCTAACCTCTCTCCCTGGCTATTTAAACACTACCCGGGACCTCTGGCCCACCGCATCTCTACCTCCTGCTCTAATTTGTAGTGTTATGCAGATGATACCCAGCTCTCCTTCAGGCTCCAATCAGCCTCTACTGTTCCTTTTCTCACACCAGTCTGTCTGTTCGCTATTCAGGAATGGTATGCCTCCATTGAACTCTGCCTTAATGCCAGTAAGACTGAGATTCTCCTCATTGGGGCTCCTGCTCCCACCTTCCTTTTCTCACTCTAGCCACCCACCCTGGGCCCTCTTCCTGCTCCTTTCAGTGAGGCTAAGAACCTTGGGTCATCTTCGACTCCACCCTATCCTTCTCTCCTCACATCTCTGACGTGTCTAAGAAGTAACACTATCAGTTGCACCTCCTCAGAGGTATTCTTACTTTTCTCACATTCCCCCAGAAGCTCACTGTCTCCAGAGCTCTGGTGCTCTCTAGCCTGGACTAGTGCAACAGCCCCTTTCTAAATCTGCCTGTCTCTACGCTTGCCCTCTACAGCTTATCCAGAACAGGACTGCAAGACTTGTCCTTGGCCTCAAGCCCAGGGATCGTATCTCTCCAGGCTTTAAATCTCTCCACGGGTTCCCTGTGGCTGTGAGGATCAAGTTCAAGACCCTCTGCATCGTCCACAAGGCTTTCTGGTGCCGGTGACCACACTATATCCAACTTTCTCATCATCATCATCTTCCTTCTTGAGCCCTCCTCTCATCCACCTCAAACTCTCTGAGGGTCTGATGCTTCTCTGGGTAGAGAGTGGGGGGAAGACCTCTGTCTTCGGCTGGGGCCTCCCTCTGGAACAGCTTCCCTGCCGCTTTCAAAATTGAGCAGATCAGCCAGGCTAGAGCCTGATCATTGATACCCAGGTTATCACAGAGACAAGAGAGCAGGATGGCATGGTTGACCATATAAAAATAGGAAGGTTAGAATCAAGGTTCATCCATAATACTTCAATTGTACTTTCCAAAGTCAATCTAGTTAGAATATGCCAACAGGTTTCTAACTACTTGAAAAATACCCTTCATTTCAAAACACTTCAAATAAGCCATCTCAATCCATATACGACAAAGTAACTTCTATTCTCCAGTGTAGTTAGAAAATGCCAACAGGTATCTAACTACTTCAAGCATTCCCTTAATCACAGCATACTTCAAACAAACATACTAACACACTTAGACTCAGCTAATTGTGCTCAGGTTTTTTTTAAAATCCAGTATGTATTTTTTTCCCCAATGATTATTTAATGTCAAAACAACAGCAGTGTGTCTTAAACTAATGTTGTACCAAACATAGTACTTCGAATGTACTATTTTTGAGGGTCTAAAAACATGTATATGTAAAATTGTATGCAACTAAAGCATTTAAACTGTGTCTGTGGACCGCTACGACACCTGCCCAACCTTTTTCCACCTACAAAACTATCCTCATATCATATTTTATCTAGCTTAACAAATTGTTTTTTTTTGTTTTGTTTCACAGAACATATACCAGATATTCCAGCTTCATAATGCTATGAAACTAAGTAACCATAGCAAGTATAATCAAAAACATATTCTATGAGCACTATCCTCATTTGTACTACAATCATAAGTACCATATACAGTTCAGTTAAATCATTCCTCCATATTACAAACACTTTTGTATTCCCACTACATTACCTACAATTGCTATACACATATTACTGCTGTGGTAATTCTGGCCATACACCTACTACATTACCTATAATTACAACACACATATTAATACTGTGGTGGCTGTGGCCAGTGATCGGATACTGAAATTGACCGCGGACTCGGCGGCATCTACAGACCATTTTTTGACCTACCACTCCATATCATCTTTATGCCACTCTCCTACTCTTTCCAAACACTCTTTCACCCGCCAAATAACTCTAAATGTGTTCCCCAAGCCGTCCATTCACGGCGCAGTCTGCAAACTACTGCAGTGTCCGTGGACTGCTACGACACCTGCCCAACCCTTTTCCACCTACAAAACTAGCCTCATATCATCTTTTTTCCACTCCCCCACCCTTCCCAGCTCCTCTTTACACCACCAAATAACCCAAAATGTGTTTTCCAGCCTTTTTCCCCACTGCGATGTCCGCGATCAGCCGCGACTATCCGTGGATCCAACATGGCAGGTATTTCCAAATATCTGACGCCCCTCACACTTTTTACCATTCAATCAGCAGGCATGTCCAATGTCTGCGGACATCACGCCACCTCTGGATCAATCGGAGGCCAGTCCGTGGACCAAACAGCAAAGTGAGTCAGCGGAACGAACCCAGATATCACAAATTAGTTTTTACCTACTTTTTGGTCATTTACACCGATTTTAAAAAAGCACGCTTGAGGGACTAACCTGCCACTCCTGCCACAAATTTGGGGAAAATCAGTCTAGCGATTTGGGCTGTTGGCGTGAGCATGTTTTCTTTCCATTGCCTCTATGGGACCAACCACACATTTTGGGACCCCCCCTATAACTTTGTCTCCCCGGCACACAACCTCACCAACATTCACAGAATCAATCTGACAAGGCCATATACTTTTTCTGCAAGGTTTTGTGAGGATTAGTCTTCGGGTGGGGCAAATCTATAAGCTGCACAAAAAGTGTTCTTCCTGTGGGTTGAGCAACTTAACCATAACTACAGGGCCACTACCGCAGGCCCTGTAATATATCTCTATATATATTCAGTAAAAAAACTTTGTTAAAGGGATGTTTTGGTTAAGTTGTGCTACTAAAAACCTATGAAATTCAGTGAAAAAACTTTGTTAAAGGGACGTTATGGTTCAAAGTAAAACCGAAAAACCCCTGAAATTCGGCAGTTATGGTAAGATAAGCAACCATAACTCCCGCCGCCACCGTGCACTGCTAACACTAACACCCAGGACATCAAAGATGACATCACAAATGTCATTGATGACATCACTGATGACATCACATGTGCATTTACCTTTCATGAAAAGTCTGTACAAGGGATTCTTAGTGTAATGTTAATAAAAAAAGTGTCAAAGATTATTGGAATAAATATCAAGTGCTAATCAGTGCATTAAGCTATGCATTGATATAAATAGCATTCTATTATTAACTTCAATCCAGTATACTAAGGTACTCATGTAGAAACATAGGCATTGTGTGCAGCATACATGATGGAGGTGCACTATTCATAAGCTTGCCATGTTCAATATTGAAATGATAACTGTTTTCATATTAGAGTTTTGCGTACAGTGAAACTTGTGATAAGTAGGTAATAAAACCCACTTACTACATAATTGCATTATTATACGCAAATCACAAAGAGACAACACCACATACAAATATGAATATATACAAGGCAATTGAAGTAGGAAAAAGAAACAGCAATAGTAGCAGAAAGTGTTCATAACCTAACTGATTACCTTTATGGAGAGAAATGATTGCTCTGTTTCAAAGCTGTTACTTACCCTATCTATATATATCACATGATGTGTCTGGACCCTAAGGAAAATAGTGTGAGTACAACATATAAAAATATGAGCATATACAGGGAAAGTACAGTAATAAAAAAACATAAAAAGTATCAGAAAGTGCTGATAAATCTACTGATAATTTTAATGCACAAAAAGGATTGCTGTCTTTCAAGGTTGTGACTATGTATATGTTTCATATGATATGACTGGACCATAAGGGAATTATTCTAAGAACATACTTGAAAGATAAGTCTACGAATATAGTAATTTACAATTTTTAGTTCCTGACTGTTACTGAAGAAAATCATGTGGCCTAGATATGTCAGGAAAGGAAAAAAAGGGAGAGCCAGCCATGTGATGTCATTAGTGATGTCATCAATGACATTTGTGATGTCATTTTTGATGTCCTGGGTGTTAGTGTTAGCAGTGCACGGTGGCGGCGCGAGTTATGGTTGCTTATTTTACCATAACTGCCGAATTTCAGGGGTTTTTCGGTTTTACTTTGAACCATAACGTCCCTCTAACAAAGTGTTTTCACTGAATTTCATCAGTTTTTAGTAACGCAACTTAACCATAATGTCCCTTTAGCAAAGTTTTTTGTACTGAATTTCATAGGTTTTTAGTAGCGCAACTTAACCATAATGTCCCTTTAACAAAGTTTTTTCACTGAATTTCATAGGTTTTTAGTAGCACAACTTAACCATAATATCCCTGACTTCATATACATGTAACATAGAACATACTAACCCCCTTGTAGTGATTTTCATGTCCGCGAACTACCACCATGTCCGTGGACATATCGAAAATCTGAGCGTGGTGTATATAAATTTAAATAGTGTGCTCCATTTCCCCTTTGAAGTTGGCTCTGAAAAGAGCCGTTTTTTTTTTTTTTACAGATGCTTGACAGACACCTGTTATTTTGTATTTTTGTTCTTGTTTTTTTTTCTTACTTTACTCCTAAAATCTTCACATAACCTTCTCCAAAGCAACCCTCAAATTCCAAAATAGAAAGGCATTTCCCGTATAAGATAAAGAAATACCATCTTCTTTAAAATTAACAGCATTACTGGCATCAATATTCTCATTGTTACAGAAGAACATACCAGCTCTAAGCATGAAGGCACACATGCCTCGGTTGATGACACACCTAGCAATGTTTTGCTGAGGACAAAAAACTGAACTATTGTCCCATATTGCCCTAAGTAGTAATCCAGAAAAAAATTACTTTCGCATTTGGAAGGATCTTCATTCCGGCTTGAACCAAGCGTTCCAAATCAGCCAACAAAGTAGGGGCACTGACGTTGCCCAAATGAAAAGTGCCATAGTGCAAAACTACCACATGCGGACTGTTCATTGTGGCCATATCCTCACAAACTTGTACAATTCCCTGTACATTGCAATCAGGCACAGTGCTCCACACCACCTCCACTCCTTTGACATCAAAGTTATTTGCAATGTGCCTGCATTCAGCGTACTGCTGTAAACCATGCACAAACATATCTCCAGGCACCAACACCCTGACTTTCTCCACTTCTGCCATCTTCACCACACACAGTCTCTTTCAACACAAATCCACAACCTCGACATCTGATTGGCTGATCCGTACAGTCTTCTTTCCATGTTGGATTTCCTGGAAAAACCCAGATGTAGCACGCCCTGTCCACGAACAGCCGCGGTGTCCGCGGACGGCGTCCACTTTACTCTCTGTGCCATTCCCTCATTGCATACAGCTAAGCAATCAGACAATACGAATAACGTCCTCAGAACACCCCCATTTTGTGAATTTTTGAACATTTAAGGACAATTATCATTTAATTATTCAACATATTAACATTACAAATATTATACTTTCATCTTGTACTCTGCACACACTGCTATCTTTCTCCATTAGTAGCTCAGTATACTAGATAGAATCCCATAATACAATGCTATTTATATCAATGCATCGTTCAAAGCACTAATAACGGTATGATATTTATTGCAATATCCTTGACACTTTTTTCAGAACATTATAATAAAAATCCCTAGTACACAAATTCCATGAAAAGTACATACACATGTGATGTCATCAGTGATTTCATCAATACCATTTGCGATGTCATCTTTGATGTCCTGGGTGTTAGTCTTAGCAGTGCACGGTGGTGGCATGAGTTATTTTTCATAGCTTACCATAACTTGCTATTTTCAGGGGTCTTCCGGATGTACTTTAAACAAACTTTTTTTAATATCACGCAAACAATATACAAACACGGCGTGCAAAAACCAACTTCTACAGATGGTTTTACACAGAATGTTGCACAGTAAGAATTTATGCTCGTTCACAGTGAAGGTCAGCTGCTTCCATTTTTCTCTCGGGCCCCGGAGAGGCTTACCAAGCGGACTATAAGGTTGTATTGTGTTTTGACCTTGACAGACAGAGATTGTGATGAAAGACTTCTCTTGCAGTAGTGTTGCTAAAACGTAAGAGAAGATAAGTATGAAATTTCTGAAACGAAACCACTTTTATATATTATATCACTATGTGAAAGATTGTTGGCACACGCAGAGTCGTACTTTGGGACTGCACCACTCGTAGACGATGAAAATTGCAATTGTACTGTAAGTAACCCTTTAGATTATTTTATACGAAATATAATTACAAAAGCGTAGCATTAAAGACCGCTCAAGTTGAACTTGTTCGTTGAAAGTGGCATAATGTTTTCTACCGCGCACTATCACCGCCGAATTGATCCCATGTCGTTTAGAGGGCTCTGAAAAAGGCAGACGACACAGGGTGGGTTAATATAAATAATTTAACGGGTCTATAGGCGGTCAAGCGCTCTACTCGCTGTGCCACTTCACTGTAGCCTGTCAAGTGGCACAGCGAGTACAACGCTCGCTTTGACATCCGTGCACAGCTTGCTAACGCAAGTTCGAATCCTGGAAAGGCCAAACTCAGCCTTTCATCCTTCCGTGGTCGATAAATGAGCACTACACAACGTGGTTAATAATAAGCACCGCTTAGATACCTCACGGTTCTTAGCGCTATATGAATGGGAAAATATTATTATTTTATTACTAACATACTCCGTTGCACTATCTTCGATAGCAAATAGTTTCACGCCCTAATAAATAAAATGATGATTTTTAATGAAGATCGGCTGGTGAGAACTAATTTATGTTTTTTAAAACAGGTATGTGGCCCCATTTTGCCTATGTCACGATTTACAGACTCCAGCGGATGGGGTCTTCAACTGCCAGGTGCAGGACCAAATATGCAACTTCATGACCCTCACCATTTTATGGGACAATCGCCAAGGACCAATATGCCCTTATGCAGTACTAGCGGCTACAAACAACATACCAACCAATAGGGCGGTCTAATGGCTCGTTGTTGGAGCACCCTTCCGATTATCAGAGCGACCATTTACTCCTTTTATCATAAACCAACAGCCTATCTACCGCAAAGGAACAACGCGTGGCTCCAAATAAACTTTTGCTGATCCACAGCAGAGACAATAGCAAATCGCTAAATATTCACTAAACATTGAAATTAATGTACTTTACCAAATGTACAATCCTGCTGTTTACTTTTAAACCACAGTTTCATATTCCGACTTGTGGCGCACTGAGTTGTAAGCTGAACTTTTGCGGATCGACAACAAAGACAAATGCAAATTGCTGAATATTCTCTAAACATTTGATGTCAAATAAATGTACTTTACAAAATTTACAATCTTGCTGTTTCTTTTAAATCACTGTTTCATATTCCGAATTGTGGCGCGCTGTGTTGTGACATAATATGTGTTGTCTTCCGGGTTCTGTGTAAAGTCACTTAGGACTGGAGAGGACTGGGCGCGTTTGATGACGCACCCTGTAACGTCACGGAGAGAGGCGGGGAATATGAATGCTTTGATAATATCCGGCTTAGGGGCGGGAGATATGATTTAGTGTCGCAAAAGCAAGTCAGTCAGGTCAATAGCGCCAGTCATAGGATTATCACATAATGTCGGCGCACACCAGCCAGATTTATCGTTTCTTTAGTGGACAAAAAGTCGGTTGACGCCCATAGGAAATTGTACTATTAGCGGACAAAAGGAGTGGTCTTAAAACACTTTCACCCTGACAACGAACAATACAAACAACGTTCTCAGAACACCCCCATTTTGTGTAATTGCAACCATTTCGGGGCACGTTCTTAGAACACATTCAACTAGACAGATTACAATACGGACAGTGTCCTGAGGACACCCCCAGTTTGTGTATTTACGAACAATTAAGTACACCGCGAGTGTTCAAAGCTCATTTTTACCTTCCTTGCGAACAAAATTGACACATACTCTGTCCTCTAAACATCCCACCATTTAGTTTATTTACAAAATGTCAGAACAGCCTTGTTCTCCGCGGACAAATCGAACGCAACAAAAACGTCTAGCACATAAAAAAACAAAACATTGAACCTATCTCATACTCCCCCACCCTCCCCAAACACTCTTACACACTAACACAGGGCACTAAATACAATTTTTTATCCACGTTTCACCGCGCGGTCGACGGGGAATACAAGATGGCGGGCGCCACTGAAAATCTGATGCACTCCACGCCCCTCGCTGTCCAATCAGCGAACACGTCACATGTCCGCGGACATGACGCAAGGCCATGGGCCAATCGGGGTGCTGTCCGCGGAGCGAACAGGGAAGTCCGTCCGTGAAGCGAACACAGATATCACTAATTTTTTTGCCTTACATTTTGGTCATTTTTAAAAAAAACTTCAGAGTGGGCCATATACTTTTTTTGCAAAGTTTGGTGAGGATTCGTCCAGGGGGAGCGAAGTTATAAGCCGCCCAAAAAGTGCTCTGCCTATGGAAACACCAACTTAACCATAACTACATGGCTGCTACCGCGGCCATGTAATATATGTATATATATATATATATTTTCAATGAAAACATCTTTGTTAAGGGGATGTTATGGTTAAGTTGCACTAATAAAAATCTATGAAATTCAATGAAAAAACGTTGTTAAAGGGACTTTATGGTTAAGTTGCGCTACTAAAAACCTATCAAATTCAGTGAAAAAACTTTGTTAAAGGGACCTTATGGTTACAAGTAAAACCGAAAAACACCTGAAATTTGCCAGTTATGGTAAGCTAAGCAACCATAACTCGCACCACCACTGTGCACTGCTAAGAATAACACCCATGATCACCATGGTCATAGGTTTTCATTAGTGCAACTTACCAAAATTTGCCTTGCACAGCTCCAACACCTTTTCCTATTCATCCCTTAACAATCTAGAACACAGTACATACTTTTAGCAAAACTGATATTTTTCTTAAAATTGAATCAGCTAATATCATCCCTCCTCCCCAAGAGACACCACCACAGACACCACCACTGCTGTAATCAAGGAGCATGAGAAACACTGCCCCCTACCTTAGAAATAACACATGCGCAACATTTTCCCCTGTCCACCTGACCCTCCATATTAGTGTTTGTTGCCTCTTCCGTCATTTCCCTCCCCACGTTTCGTTCCCAAAAAAAATGCATCCAAAAACAATAAAAGAAATGTTCCTTTAGGAACCACCTTTCACAGTTAAAAAATAGAACTAAAAAAAAAACCTCATAGACTCCATCTATTTTATATTACTCAGTAAAGTACATAGACTCAATAAGATTTTCCAACAATTCCATTTGCATTTTGTGTTATGCTAGTTGCAATATTGTGGCGTTTATCCTCTGTTCCAGGGATGGAACGGTTGATACCGGCCTGGCAGCCCAAGTTATCAGCCCAAGCAAAGCGATGGTGGATAGAGAGGTCTCTGGACCATTATCCACCCATTCCAGCCCATGTAATGGGGGAAGAAGGCCATTAGCACCTTAGGTTCCCAAAGCGGGAACCCAGGGTGCTGGATTTTTCTTCCTACACCGGGACGCCTTAGGCGTCCCGGTGTAGGAAGGGATTTCCAGCATGGAAAGGGAAGGCAGGGTTCCATACAGGGCCCCTCTTCACTTTCCATGGCAGCTTGCAGAAGGCAAAAAGAGAACTCTATGTCCATATTACCACAAGCACATTTTTCTTTCTTTTTCAAATCTATCCCAATTTTGAATAACTTTACCACAAAGCCAGTCCCAGCTGGACATGGCCACTTTAACCCCATGTTTTGACCCTAGTGGTCATGGCCAGTAGCCAGATTGTCCGGATCATGACCTTATTCCATGACCCAGACAATCTGGCCACTGCCCATGGCCACAGGCTACACCTCAGTCACCAAAGGTATATCGCTATTTTTAGTACCTACGTTATGACACTTGTCAAAAAATAAAACACGGGCACATTTACAAAACCATGCTCCTTACACAAGTTTGCTGGAAATCCACCCATGTTTTATATTTTCAAAAGTGTCAAATGATGCACATACAATTGTCATATAACCTAGCCCCACTTGACAAAATCCATTCACACTTTACGAAAACATTTATATCTAGATCTATAATCTTGTTGCAAACCTTTGTGTAGATTTGTCAAATGTCACCACATTTATAAGCCTTTGCAATATTTTGGGACCACCCCCTTTAATTCTGCCCCCTCTTGACAAAATCCCACCGAACTTCGCAAAAACATGTGTATCTAGATCTATTATCAGTTTGCCAAATTAAGTGTAGATTCGTCAAATGGCACCTCATTTATAAGCCTTTACATTATTTTGGGACCCCCCTCTAATTTTGCCCCCTCTTGACAGAATCCCACCAAACATTGCACACTCATCCGGGATCAGGTTAGGAATATAACTGCAAAATTACATGAAGTTCCATTGTGGTGCCAAAGTTATAAACCATCAAAGAACTGCTTTTCACCAAACCAGTAACGCAGGTGTCCGCAAACTTTCACAGGACTGTTCGCGAACATCCGAGCTGTTTGCAGACTTTTGCTTCTTGAAGACATATTCCATCCTATCCTTATCACCCCTCACCTCCCCAGAGATTATTTGCTAATTTTGTGCAATGTTGTGTTTTTTAATATGTTTTTACCGCGATGTCCGCAAACACCAGCCGATGTCTGCAAATCCAAGATGGCGGGCGTTTCCAAAAATCTGACGCGCCTCACGCTTCACGCCAACCAATCAGCGAACATGTTGGGTGTCCACGGACATGACGCAAGTCAATTAGCCAATCAGTGTCCTGTATGCGGAGCAAACAGGGAAGTGTGGCCACAGAGCGGACATAGATATCACAAAATGTTTTGCTTTAAATTTTGGTCATTTAAAAAAAAAACTACTGGATGGATTTACACCAAATTAACAAAAGCACGCTTTCGGGACCAAGCCGCCGCTCCTGCTGCAAATTTGGTGAAAATCCGTCCAACAGTTTGGGCTGTAGGCGTAAGCAAAGTTTTTTCCCATTATGTCTATGGGAAAAAAAAAATGTGGGACCCCCCTATAACTTTGCCCTCCCCGGACCAAACCTCACCAAACTTTGCAAAAAGAATCAGAGTGGGCCATGTACGTTTTCTGCAGAGTTTGGTGAGGATTCATCCAGTGGGAGCGAAGTTATAAGCCGCCCAAAAAGTGCTCTTCCTATGGGATTAGCAATGTAACCATAACTACACGGCTACTACCGTGGCCGTGTAATATATATATATATATATATATATATATATATATATATATATATATATATATATATATATATATATATATAGTACACATGCAATTAATTTGCCTAAATTTGCCTAACATTCTATGAAGTTTGTTGGTTGTTTGCCTATATATAATAAGCATGTTGTGTCCCATTCACATATACCCGCAAGTCTCTCCCTCCCCCCAGTAGCCGCTCATGTATATTTCCCATGTATTAGTACCCTTTCCACAACTAAAATCGTTTGGAAAGGGCTAACATCTGCACGTGCATCCCAGCACAATATAAAATCTAACATACAATTAAACATTTCCGTATATGTCAGCAATAGTACAATTAAGGTTTTGCCATGAAATTCATCAACGCATGCCAGGACACTGTTTCGCCTTACTTAGCTTTGGTATCAAATCATGACTTGATGACTAGATTGTATTAATTCCACTTTGTGGTGTAATTGGATGTAATAGCATTTCCAGGCCTGTGAGAGAGTCAGCTTGGGTATGTGTTTTTGATGTGAAAGCACACAGTAATATAAAAGGAATCATATCCATCTGTATACAGTTGTCCTCATCGCTTCTTTGTTTCCAATTCTCTGATGCATAGTATGCAATGTTAATTATAACAATTAACCACCATAAGCAGCACATTTTAATTTCATTCATTGATCTTGGTATAAGCACTCCATCCCAATCTGTTCCTCTCTTGTCATGTTATGAACTTGTTATTGATTCATGGAAACATCCACAAAAAGAGAAATAAGTCCAGAATATGATGAAGACACAATATGCAAATTCCCACATGTCTAAGCTGAGTTAAGCCATAAGAAAAGGTTGTTCAGCCTTAGATAATAAATTATGTATTGAAAAAATGTAAAACGATTTAACTTAGTTTATTTTCGTAGTGTCATCTTTAATTTCGAATCGAGATTCAAAAGCAATTGTTTGTTCCTGGAATTATGTATCACCTTTGAATCCAGAAGATAACTGGCAACAAAAGATGCCCACTCATGTTTAGTGCCCACGTGGGATATGCCCCATGGAATATCACCACCATCGTAATCTCTGCAGTGATGTTGCTGAGATTCTATGCATATTTAAGTATTTAGAACGGGCCATTACTTACTATGGAGCCATAGTAAAACAAAGAAGCACACTTGCTTCCCTGCTGGACTCCCAACTGGAGTAGTGCATTACCCATCTCCATTAATACAGCATGGGGCATGAACGTTGATCAGAGTGTCCTTTAAAATTGGTGCATGGTTATGAATGGAAGACCGGTTGGAAAGCCTCTTACGCAATGAATGTTCCAATACACGCCTGTGTTGGTCGCGCAGAATGTGTTGGGATATGTAGGCTAGGCAGGTAGAACAGAAGGAACTTAGGTTGAACGTAATCTCTGAAGAGACCAGACAGCATTTTACAAATCTATGATCCACACCCATTCTATGGATATTATCAAGAAATATCTTGCATACATATAGCACTATCATCAGCGGAAGTTGAACAGCAAAGTCCACACTTTCCAGCCAGTCGCCTAATGGTAACATGCAGAATGTTGATAATGTGGACAATGACAAATCTATACTGGCACTCCACACTAGCAACACAATCAAAATGAACGGACAGGACCCACATAGAGGGACGGCGCATGGGACATGTCTCCATCATGAAATTGCATGAGGGTCTCATCCATGACATGAAGTGTAACTGCCTAACTTCTTCACAGTGATCACACCTAGACTGGGAAAGCCTCAGGCATCAATATGTTAGAAACACTAAGCCAGGAGGAACACTTCGAAAATGATTTCCTGTTGTGGAAGCTGCGTGATACATAAGACTGTAACATCAGAGTTATCCAATTAGCTTTTTTGGAATCTGTGAAATCTATATTTTAAACATGCAGGATCATATAAAAAAAGTTGAATCAAGGGCATTTTCACGAGCGTAGAAATAGAAAGTAAATATAGAAGAACATGTCAGCATGTGAACAGCAATAAAATGATGTTAGTGGTGCAGAGAGTGACGCACAGTGAAATAATAAAATAGGTCTCACAGTGAAACACAATGTATGCCTAATCTCTTTAAAGCATTAGTGTAACAGATGTGTCAGTATCTACTAACATTTTGCAATTCCATCTTAAGAACACAATTAACATAAGAATGCTGTAGAGCAGAGGGAGAGTCTGATATGGCTACTTCCGGAAATGCACTATACCAATCATTAGTGTGCTTTGGTAGGTGAAAGAACAACACAGTCAGACCACAATGTTTGTTCGTGGATGGCATTTTCTTATGGCGTAATGCATGTAAACGTACTGTGCCTTTCGTCTCCACTCTTGCTGTAATGGAAAGTCTCATTAAAGAACCAGCGGACACAGGCGGAGAACCTTTCAAAATAATACTAAAAAAAACACTGGGCCTCATTACGACTCAGGCGGTAAGGGGTTTACGGCGGCGTAAACAGTGCCGACCCTTACCGCCTGATTCCGAGGTCCCTTAGCGCCATGGAGGTTTTAACACCTGCTTTTAGCAGGTGTTAAAATCTATGGCGCTAAGGGACCTTGATGTTAATTACGCCACCGTAATTTACGGTGGCGTAATTAACGCCTTCCCCACTCCCATTATGCCCTATGGGGCAAAAATTGGAATGGGGAAGGGTAAATGGGGATTGGGGACTTACCGCCCCGACAACCTCGGAATGGGGCGGTAAGTCCGCCAACCACCATGGCGTAAATTTAGTTTACGCCATGGTGGTAAAGGTACGACCCAGGCGGTAACTTACCGCCTGCGTCGTAATGAGGCCCGTCTCCTCTCCAGGAAGCAGCCGCAACATTTGAATCACATATTCTGTAAACCCCACTCTGGTGAACGTATCCAAAATTAGTTGACATTTATAAAGGACTTGTTTTGAGCAATTATTGCTTTGCCCAACATTGACCGTCTCTAGCACGTTCTCTCTGGTGAAAGGACCCCAATCCCATAGCATTTATTTCACTTACACATGGCAAGATTTAAGTAAACTTGCAATACTTTGTGGTTTGCCCAATTCACAAATATTGAACATTCCTGTGTACATTTAGTTTCTGCCCATCTGCACAATGTGTGTCTTGACTGGAATGCACAGAGGTTACAGCTGTGCCTTGTGTGAGCAATTGCGGAATTCAGTTAATTCTCCCTAGGGGGGAGCCTTTCCCTGTGAGGCTACGGAGATGAGCCCGCTACGCAATACCCTCCCTAGGGGTAGAGGCAAATGGGACATCAGTGGGAGAGATTATCCCTTTGGGACAAGGACTCCTGTTTTGTAGAGGAACCCCTTAAGTTACTCACCTGCAACCCACCATTAACAGCACCTATCCAAAGACGACAAGAAGAAGAAACTAGTGATTGTTACTGTGATGTACAACCATTGATTCACCATCAGGAGAAGTATTCCTGTAATACTAAGAATAAGAAGAGTGCACACGTAATGCCGAGAAAAGGTACTACGATGCTCCTTTCCTGAAGACTAAGAAACGTATCGTCAATACAGAATGAGGAGTTCTATTGGAGATAGTAGCCTGGGAGTTTCAAGTTAGCCATGCAGTGAGAGCTGAGAGAGACCGGGAAATGCATAATTCGAATCTGAATGAACTCTGGCATGTGAAAACAACCCGAATTAAGCTTTAGGCCAGAGAAACTGGGGAAAGGAAACCCCCAAGTGGATACTGAATCCCAGGTGGTGGTTTGACCAGGAGTCAGTGAACTGTTTAGTTCAGCAACGATGATGAGACCACACAGCCATTTGCATCCCAGAGCTCACACTGAGTGAGAGAGAAGCAGAGAAGCTCAAAGACAACCTAACAGACCAAGTAAAACTTCCCATCCTGAACACAGTGATGCTGCCCAGTGAAAAGTAGTAATGGTGAAAGCGGGAGACCCAGGGGGGATATCGATCAGAACGAGTGTATGAATCATACTCATCTCAGTACAGAAGAAATAACGGATAAGAGTGAGAAGTATTGGTCGAACCCTTAGATTAGTACCTACAAGAAAAGACCAATAAGGAACCAAGAGAATCATTGCTGGAACATTCATACTCATCCCAGTAAGAATAAAGTGTTGGAACCAGGCGATAACCATTGCTGGAACATTCATACTCGTCCCAGTAAGAATAAAGTTGGGGAATTAAGTGAGAACATTATTGGAACATTCATTCTGTGAGATGTTCTTACCAATGCATCCGAGCCCTACCTCAAAAAACTGTGCAGTACTGGCATTGAAAACATCATGATGGCCAGAGCTTCCCAGAAAATGCACAGGGAAATGCATGAAGAATAGGCTGCCACCCATTTTGCCGATGTTATGGGCACAGAAGGGCACTGCCTAAAACCACCATTGGACTACCCACACGGTAGCCTGAAAACATTGGGAATGACAATGCTGATTGCCAAAAGCAACCTAGAATTGTGGGGAATTCATTTTCTTAAATCCCAAAAATGGGTGCATTACCAGTACTCACCACTATCAGAAAGCCGGCGTTTTAAAACAACACCAGACTTTTTTCTCTTTTTGTGTAAACTGAATCAATGAACCCAAAGCAGGCCAAAGAAATACTTACTGAGAGGTGGATACAATCTAAAGTTATATTCTGAAGTGACTTGAAGGTTTATAACAAGACTGGCTGAGCTGTGGATTTCAGCAGTTTAAGTAAATTTGGACTGAAAGACACTAAAACCCTAAATGTTTAAAAGAAATGAGTGACCTACTTTGAGTGTCACATAGGTTGCAATTGTTTAAATGTCATAGTTTAAACTTAGAATCAGCATTTTAGCTGCATATGTAAAAAATGGTTAGTTTTATTTGAATGCAGAAAACTGGGTAACTAAAAGTGACATTAGCTGGGGCCTGGCTTAAGGAACTGAATTCTGCCCACCAGCTACCCCCGTCAGGAGTTGAGACTTGCACAACAGCTGTGTTCCCAGGCCGACCTGCCTTTTGCTGCTCCCACCAAAAGGGATATGACACTTCTCTGATTGGATTACCAAGGGACTGCTAGAGACTAAACATAGGACCCAGGCAGAGGGTTTATGGAAGTGGCCATAAATGGCTTCCTCTTGAACAATGGGCCTTCCAGGGCCCAGGCAGATGGTTTATTGCAGGGGTAATAAAATGGCTTCCCCTTGGCAGAAACTGGGAGGGGGAGAAACTGGAGACAGAGGCTGAGCTTGAAGAAAGTGGAAAGACTGGTTTCTGTACCATGTGACCTGAAAAGACACACCCCTGTAGCCAGAATATGGTTTTAGAAAAAGATGAATAACTCATAGTACGGACTTGTCATAATTATTTAAATGATACCATAATTCTTGTGATTTTTCTGCCCACATTTTAAGAGGTTTTTAGAACCGGTGGCATGATCTGGGGGCAAGCTAGCAGTTAAGAGGGTATTACTTAAAATGTATGCATGTTAAAAATCTGACACTTCATCAAGTAATGTCCATACTCCTTGCGCATATGTGTATAAATTTGGGGTAATGTCCGATATTACGAAACCAGTTAAAAAGTGCAAATGTTGCCATTTCTGAATGCAAGCTCCCATGAAGAGCAGATTTGGACAGGGTATACCTCCTGTGATATGTGATGGGTGCATGTAATTTTAAACAAATGTGTAACTGTGCAAATATGTCTTTTGGGTCAAAATATAGATTGTGTGTAATTTGACAGGGGTGGGTTCTCTGTATCATAAACAGACCTCATCATGATGACACTTCATTTCATTCCCCCAATCAAGGGGAAGAGGAGGAAGTGGCCAATGACAAGTGGAGAGGGGTAGGGCCTAGGAAGCTAGCCTCTCCACCCATTTTCAAAACACATATAAGCAGACAGTCAGGACAGATAGGGACATTCAATTCCATTTGCTGCGGAGCATGCTGCCGGACCATACCACATCCAGAGATCCAGACTTCAAATCCATCAATCTCCAGAGAAAGCTGTGCAGAAAGATCCAGAAGCAGTGCTGTAACCAGAGAGACAAGAGAGCTGACCCAGACCACTGTTAGCAGAACCAGAGAGCTGACCCAGATCACTGTGAAGTGCCGAGACCAGACCAGAGTCCAGACTAAAACCTGACCAGATCCGTGGCGAGGCCCATTCTATTTCTAAATATATTGTGAGTACCTAGCAGAACTGTGCAGAACCAATCTCTTAGTAAAAATAATATAATCCAAGCTATTTTAATCTAAGTAGAATTGCCTCCTAACTGTCACCTGTCAATTCTAGTTGCTAGCTGTCACTTGTCACTTTGAACTTTAAAATTTCAAATCTGAAAAACGACCTTTACCATATCGCTCATATCTCCGTGACCGTTTGTCTTAGAGACTTGCAGTAACTTTCCTCTGAAAGCTGGGAATCTTGGCTTTTCAACGAACCTATTCCATACACTATTGCCGCAATCGCGAAAAACGCACTCGCGAATTTTGCCGCGATTTGCAAATTTCTCCACGTGTGAAAACAGCAGTGTTCTTGCTTTCATTTGCCAAAAATTCGTTTAACCTGCTAGTTACTCCTAGATCTTTGCTAAAGTGAGCCTGAACTCATCCCAAGTATATTTCACTCACCCTGAACCTCCTAAAGGGAATTAAAACCAATTTCAGCATATTCCTCACTTCATTGCCAGCACATATAAAAGCATTTTGGGCCTGTGTTTCAAACTTCTATAGTCTAAGCTTGCTGGGGTGAACTGAATTACATTTGATTGCATTTCTGAGAACTGTGTGCTTTCCTTCCATTTCCTTGCATTGCATAAAAGGGGGGGTGAATTGTCCAAGAAAGTGATTACATTGTCTTTTGCTGAAATCCTATCAAGTTATTTTCTGTACTGCATTTCATTCCACATTGCATCCATTTGAAACCATCAAAGTATTGTTGCTATCTTATCCATCCTATAACCACTCATCATTGATTATAAAGAGGTGTGCTAGTGCCAGACTATCCATTATTGATTACTGCTCAGATTAAGTGTGATATTCAATTATTAATTTATTATAAAGCGTGATATATATATCTATTGTTTAAATTATCAAATAAACCTTTTAAACTTGCAAAACAGAACTACTTCTTGGCTCAGTGGGGTCAGGGGGATTCCAAGAGAGGGGTGTTATATAGGGGTAGTCATCCAGAACGCATGAACTGGACATAAAGATATATCAATAAGGGTTTCCATTCAGTATCCCAGACTAGGCATTGACTTAGCTGTAGTGTTGAATTGAATCCTCTTACAATTCTCTTCCCAGTAAAGCTAAAGAAGTGGAAACAACTGAGAATCATTACTGGAAAATGTATACCTTTCCCATTAAGACCAACGAGGTAGAGACAAGTGAGAATTGTTATTGAAACCTTCATACTCATCTGAGTAATTGTCAACAGAAGGCGGAAAGTGAACATTATTTTCACAGCATTTCTAACTATCCCAGTCAGGGAAAAGAATGGGCACTCTATAGAGAACAGGTAACACGTCGGATAAACCAAGGGAGAGAAGAAGAACCTCAGAAGGGAAAAGCAAGGTGTCAAGGACAGAATAGAAAAGTTGAAGAAACCTATTTCTGAACTGGTGAAAGTAGTTGCCAAGAATGACCTGCACATAAATTGAAACAGTGAATGTGCTGAAAATCAGACCACAGGAAATGGGAGTCATTCTCCTGTTCCTTAATTCTTTTTGATAGTGGCAGGGACATCATAGATTAATTTTGGACATAGGACATATCTTCTGTTTGGACTCACTGATGACTGATGAGCACTCTAGTATGCTTGTGAGAAAGCCTGTACTTTACGGATAGTCAAGTGTTTACACCACTTCACTTAAAAGGATAACACTTCAAATAAAATAAATCAGTCTCTGTCCTTCTTCTGACTGACCACACTTGGTATTCTTCACTTAATCAAATGCCAGGAGCAATTTATCCTCAAGTACGGACGCCAAAAGCTTTTGTGAATTGGACCCACATTTTCCACCAAATGAAGTACCTTTAACCTTGCCTTCTGTTGAGCTGGAATTGGGTTAGTTATAGTGGAAAGTTCTCCATTACTTTTAGACAGACTCTTTATTCTGAAGGCTTGTACAAAGGGAGTGGCAGAGTAATTGTCACATACAAATGTCAAGATTTAGTAGTAGGTATTGCAGCAGGCATTGATCTCAAATGTGGCTAACATTTACATATTTTAGGATACTTTAGCAGTTAGATATTATGATCCAAATTTTTAAAGTTAGTGTTTCTCTGATTCAGATTCATACTTAAAGAAAAAAATACTTGTGTACTTATGTGTATAAACCAATTATTGGAAGATCTTTTCCAAGAATATATTGAACTAATTTTCATGTCAACCATTCAGATTAGCTTATGGAATTAGGAAGAGCGTGAGCCACCCTAATACCAACCCCAATTCCTTATTATCGATTCAGGGCATTTATGGGTGGTCCTTGGGGATTGCGTGACACAGCATGCCACTACACATAACTCAGAGTGGTCATAGAGCAATACACTAGGATACAAACCCACACCCACATTCGATCAGTGAAAGACTTTGCTTATGTTGTTAAACATTTTCACAACTTTTGACACACTTGACATTCACCAGAGATCGACTCTGTAGGTCAGATGGCATGGGTGTGTGGAACAGCCTGTAGGTAGGTTATATCATTCCATAGAAACCTGTTATGTAGGGCAACATGGGGTCCTTTTTGAGTCTCAGGGAGAGGTTGTGGCCTGTGGTGTCCCACAACGTTCTTGCCTCTCCCCTCCAATTTTCTATATTAAATAACTGTATAATCTGTTGGTGAATTTAGGTATTGTTTTCCAAAATTCACATGTAATCTTCTGAATGTGGGATGATTGTAGGTTTAATAATTTATGTATTTCAACAGGTTAAGTGTTGGATGATGAAAAGCTGGTAGGGAATGAAACATGGCAAGACACATATACTGATAGTTGCCTCCATGTATTCACTGCCTAAAGTTATTGAGGCCTATATCATCATCTCTTTGATTATCCTCTTTCCATGGATCCTTAAGTCCTTAACATTACCAATTTGGTTTACTATTACCTCATGCTAATTAAACATTAGAGGCACTTACTTTCAGAACATCATTGTGTAGACCCACGGCTTGACCTCAGTTCCATTGCCACGGACTCCAACAAGTTTGATGCACAGCAACCATGGCGATCAGGCTTAAATGGGGAAAGACAGCTCTGCTGCATGCTTTCCACTGTGCAGCCTCTGCAATTCAGATTTTGGGGGAACAGGACCCTCTCACAACAAGCAGGTCAAATCTGCCGTCTACATGTTCTGGCATCCCTCTGTTTCTCACACTTCTGCTGGGTTTGCTAGCTTTGTGTCTTCCTCTTTCTAGTACTACACCTACAGTTCTCATTCCAGTCACAGTTCCGGCTCCTTGCTCTACTTCCAATTGCCTTCACCTTAGCAGGCCTTTTATGCCTCCCAGGTTCTCTCGGGTGTGGGCTGCTACGCTTAATGGCCTGACTACTGAACCTGCATGTCTCTTCAGCCCCCCTCCTCGTCCCAGTACTCATGGGATTATCTGACTTGTAGTCCACATCCACAAAGTTGTTTCTTTTAAGTATTGAGTTAGTTTTAAGGATAGATTTATTTCCCTTAAACACATTAAAAGATTAGCCATTAGAGTTTGTTACTACTGAGGAAAACATTTGAATTAAGACACTTTTGCTAGATGTTTTTTTTCCATGATACCTTTGGGAGTAATGAGGGTGTTTATTCTGACAGGGTTTGCTCAGATTTTACAGGACTTCTACCCCGGGCCACAGATCTTATATGAGGGTCAGGGACATTATAATGACAATATGCCATTACCTGTTTTGGCAACCCATACATGTGCTTCCTTTCATAGGGTGAATACTGTATCTCCTCACCACCCAGGGTCCTATATCCTCACAGGTGATCCTTCCGCAGTACACCAGCCCCAAGTTCAGGATCAGGAAGCCTCTGCATTTCCCTGGCCACCTGGGAAGAGATTTTCGGCAGGGTTTTATTGATCTGTAGCATTCTTCACACCATCTATGGACAGACCCTGCTCTATTTAAAACAATATATTTTGTCTATGGCAGACTGCTCTACCCATCCACAGGATGTCAGAATTGCTCTTACTGTTATTATTCCATGCTACCCCAGTTAAAGTTCCTCTGTAATAGCTGTGTCTAGACAGTTCAATTCTTTAACCAAATAGCTCAGATATATAAAGGAATTCATTTCCTTTAGTTTAGTTTAGTTTATTATTTGTATTGCGCTCCAGACCCGAGGGTATTCAGGCGCAAGGCATAAGGATATTCAAAGCTTGGTTACAACATGTAAAATACAATTATGTGCAAGTGCCGCTTGGTTACATGTTGGCACAATGAAGTTACGATATATACAGGCGGGTACATTGATGGCATGCATAGTTTTACACAGTGGTTGGTGCATGCGGTGTAGAGAGAGGTGCCGGGCAAAGTCAGCAAGGTATATGCCTAGATGTCTGCATCTTTGAGCCAACTAGTGATGCTTTGACGGAACTTGTGACGGAACTTTAGGAAGCTGATCAGGACTTTTCTGTGTCAACTTCCTGTGGTGCCTACCTTATTGGCATTCCTGGATGCACTCAAGTCTCTAGCACTATACACATATCAAATCGAATCAAATTAAATCACATCCAGTCTCATGCTCTCTTTAGTTCGCTGTACACACCTCCCCACTACACCTCGAACCTTGCTTTCCATTATGTGTATGTGTGCTTCCTTCTCTTCAGAAGTTCAACAGGAGCTCATCCCTTAACATTAATGGGGACACATCTGTACACTTCCAACCTCCTCTATCCTTTCTTTCCACTGGACCAAACTATACAAACAGCGGGCCTCATTACAAGTATGGTGGAGCATAAAAGAAATGGCAGTAACGGAATTGCTGCCAATACTCCTGCTTCTCCATACTACAAGAATGGCCCTGGAGTGGAGGATTTACATCCACCATCATGATGGAGGTAAATACTCTAGCACACTGCCGAAAAATCGGAAAAATCAGTGGAATTACTGTGGCAGAATAACTGCCATGGAGATTCTACCCCAAAACAACCATTGAGTAAGGATGTACACCGACATTCCCACTTGTAATCCTGTGGTAATTCTGCTGAACTAAGTGGTGGTAACGGTAATTCAGTTGGGCGGTACTCTGCAGATTTACCACTGGAATACTGGCCAACTCGTAATGATACACACAGTGTCGTTAAAAGCATGATACAAGTGTGTTACTGCTTTGTTTTGTCTCAGAGTGATAAAGCTAGGTTTTACAATGTTTTACTACGATTTAGTTGTTATATGACAACACCTCTCAGGTCGTCAACTGTACGCAATCATTAGTCAAAATCTTACTGAGTTAGTCATCCCTCGGAAAGGTCCCATCCAGACTGGTTTCCACAGTACCTCAATCAACTTTGTGGTCAATATTGCTCTCCACCCTATTGCAGAGTAATGGGGATTTACATTGCCACCACCACTTATAGTTCGGCGGTGATACCGCCAGACTAAGTGCTGATAACAGTAATTCAGTTGGGCGGTATTTCGGCAGATTTACTGCCTAAATACTCACCAACTCGCAATGAGGCCCCAGAGTCTTAAAGAGCACAATACAAGTGTTCTACTGCTTTTTTTGTCTTAGAGTTATAAAGCTAGATTTTACAATGTTTCACTACGATTTGGCTGTTCAAATTCCCCAAGATATCTAAGGTTTCAAACTCCTGCAGCAACCATGTAAACTCAAGCAGTCTGAAAATATGCATGTGGGCACACATTAGCTTGTTACTCCCCTGCCAGTGATGCCAACATTAACCAAATGTTCTACTTGAATGTTGACACCAAGCACCAATAAACATCACATGACCTGTTCTTCATCATGATCATGCTTAAATGCCCCTCATGGCATAGCTCCATAATTATTTTAAATGTCGCCCAAGCACCAATAATCGTCACATATCCTACCCTTCATCTTGATCATGCCTCAATTGCTCTCATGGCAGAGCTCCAAAACTGTTTTCCTACTACTCGGCAGTGGCTCCAACTTCCTCCCCTTGTACAGGAACCCTTACATCACACAAAACTCCTCTCTGATACTTCAATAGGGTTTCAAATATTCCTGCTGTGGGTCGTTCCACTCACCATCTACATGTCTCGTATCCTCCTTAAGTACTTTATGCAATTATTTGCTTATAATTGTGTTCTCCACCAAGAAGCAAGATGGACAAACTCAGTGATTGATCATATGCTGGTCCCTGTAGTCAAACATCAACATTATGGACATTCTCCCTTGGTTAGAGAGTGTCTACAAGGCCCTCTGTACAGTTAGACATCTAGAGGAAACTGTTACGTCGAAATTCCTACTGAAAAAAAGTGCAGGCCCTTGATCTGTCCAACAAAGTGAAGGTCAGGTGGAGAATAAAGCTTGTAGAATATATGTCTCTGGGGCACAACCAGACAACAGTAAACAGGGAGCTTCAGGGAATATTGGACCTTTGGGGGTCCAACCCAGAATCTGACTATGCAACCATGTGAAAGGAGTGAGGCGGGCCAAATGTACAAAATAGTGATGTCCTTGCTTTCACCTCATGTTACCAAAGAAACAAGAGCCCATTCTCATAAGTCATTGCATGAGTCAAATGCCAAGTGCTGGTGTGATAACGAATGTGCAGTTTTAAAAAGTGTATTACAAGAAGTTGTTAGAGAAGGCAGGGAAGTGGTCACTATGCTCAGAAAGAATTATAGGACCCTGCTTGTGCAGAAAAATAACGTATTTTGGCACCACAGTTTGGAGAATGGAATAAGATGTGCCAATGAAACAGACTCCAAATCCTTTTCGAGGGCTGTGGCTCAGGGTATTGGCAATTATAAATCCTGTATTGATGCTACCATATCTGAGGAGGAGTGCGGCAATCACTGTGGATTTGTTAGGCTCTGCAAAGTTTCAGATGACACGTTCAGGTGTATGGAGAACTAGATTGAGAAGTGTGATGTGACTTTATCACCTGAAAAGAGAGGTGTGTGTACCTATGGAAGGCCCAGAGGGCTAAAGCGACTAATGTTGTTTCGTAGGTCAAGATGTGTAAAGCCTTTAATCATCAAGTTAGAGGTAAGGCCCATGCACCAAACATGATCCCATATGAAGTGTACAAGTCTGCGTGCCAATGGTGGTTTCAGCTGCTCAGAGTTATTTTTCCACTCTTTGCGAGCAGTGGAGTTTACCCAACATCATGGTCTATTTCGATCAGCATATCCCTTAATAAGAAGGCCCAACCCATCGAGTATCTTCATACAGACCAATCAACCTTATAAATATCGACTCCAAGGTCTTCTGCCTATCAGAATCTAGCGACTGGAAAGGTAAAAAGTAAATTCTGGATTGTGCACTGGGTGGCTTTAGTCCAGGACGTTCCGTCATGGATCAGGAATTTGTGTTTTCGCACATGCCTATACCCCCTAACTAAGAAGGTGCTGCTACATGTAGCTGTTTTTGATTTCTCACCAGCCTTTGACTGCTAATCAGAGAGAGTCCTTGGGTCAATTGGCAAACATATGGATAAATAATTCACTGCTCAACATCATCAGGTCACTATATTTTAATACTTCCAGACAGATTAGGTTTGCCCCACGTTGACAACTGACCGAAAAAGTGATAACAGCTAGAAGAGTCAAGCAGGGTTGCCTACTTGTTTCTGTCTTGTTTTGCTTGTATATAAGTGATGTGTCCAAATCATATGCCGTGTTTTTAACGAGGTCACTTTCTCATCTTGCATATTTCCCTTGGTTTTTTTCATTACATTTTGTTTTAAATATGTTTTATTTGCTTGGCAGTAGGGAACTGGGGGCAGTGGGTGGCAGGGTCAGGTTTTGGGTGGTGGGTTAGTTGGTGGACTGGTTAGGAACCCACAATTTAAAAAAACAACTGACGAAAAACCATGAGGAAAATGCACAAGTAATGTGCAAAATAGGAAAGTGACCTTGATAAAAAAATGTGCAACTGTCCAAATACACTGAAGATGGATCTAAATATTTCCCAACCATTAACAAAAATCCTGGCCCGATGCTATTGGTTGTGGAGGTTCTCCTTGAAGGACACCTAAGAACTTCAGGGTGCAGTTTCCTGATGTAACAATAAATCAATCTAAAACAAAAGTTATGGTTCTCTACAAACACTAAAGTAGGAAGCAAAAATATTGCCTTAAAAAGTAGGGCAAACACATCAAGGTAGTGGAATGTGTTACCTACGTAGGTTCAGTCGTATCATCAAACTCCTCCATTAAGATGGGCGGAGCACACAACTAGGAATGTGACAGGTTTTGTTTGTACACATATGAAGCAATGTAGGTATAGAGGTCCAAGCGATCCATTGAGTTTGGAGGCTCAGTATTTTATGGCGAGAGATATGGGGCATATATAAGAACGTTACCAGAGTGGGTATATGCAAGCGGCAATCCTAGAAATGGCTCTTAGAGCACCCTAAAAGCTATCTGAGTGCTGCCCAGAACGTTGTGGTGGCCTTCTGCAGCCAACAAAGGAGGGTGATTGATTCCCCTGCCATATATTCAGTTAGGAGTAGAATCTCAGAACAATGGTGGACATGGCCTGGTGTAAACATTTTGCTCAAGCTTTGTATATACATATACAAACCAGTTATTAAAATATCTTACCACACTGGGCTTAGGATATATTTTGGATCCACTCTATTGTCCTATTCATACATATAGATCTTTGCTGAGAAAGCTCATTAATGCTCAATTCATAAGAACTAACAGGTCTGAAGGAGAGGACCTGGTGTGCTTGGCCCATTTATGATGGGCAGACATATTTGTGATAAGTGGTGTTCACCAGCCTTTTCTCTCGAATTTGTCTAAACCTCAATTCAGACATGTATTTATCTGGTCAGAGCAAATACTCTTCCGCTGATGAATAATATAAGGAGATGGAACAGCACATTCAGTGCAAAGTGCAAAATGTGTGATGAGGATGATGAACATGTGCAACATTTCCTCCTCACATGCCCAGCTGATGATTCTCTGTTAAGATGCATCAACCCCCATTTATTGAACAAAGGTCTCACAGACAAGTGAATGCAGCAATGTCCCTTCTATTGGGGGATTTTGACAGAGTTATTACTAAATCAACGGCAGATTTTATATATGAGGCTTGGCTACAAAGATTATCTCTGTTGATTGTCCTCTGCCACTAGGTTCCTAGGTGTTTTTAGGGGCTATTACAGAGGATGTGTATACACAATTGTGTCCTCTGACTCTCCCCTGAGCCATGACCAACTATCACACCACAATCGACTTGTTAATATGCAGACCCAGCGTTCTAAGCACATGTGCAGATACAAGTTGAGAAAGCCCATGCCAACTAGATATTAGGACTTTAATGGTAACATGGCTGTCACGTAGAGTTGCCTCATTATAATATCATAGTTAAATACACGGAGCAACATGTATTCAGCAACAACATACATGCAGCAAGGTATGCAGCAAAGTATTAGAAACACATATAGCAAAACGCATTTAAACATATTGGGGCAGGGAATTCTTCTTTTTGAAGTAAAACTGATTTTCTTCTTGCATGCATTTTATATATACAGTTATTCTTCATAAAGCATAGTGTTATATTAAGTCCTAGAGTCTAGACATGCCCCATTACTTAGTTTGTGTTTTGACAGTCTGAGCTGCCACTGGCCATAGTGAGCAAGAGAACAGCTGCTAAGTTGCTCTCCAGAACTAGCTCTGCTTTTGATTCATTTTTTTGTGGTGAGTGAAAGCGTCTCAAGGTCAGGATGCTCTGGACGGAAACGCAGACATTGATTCATTTTTGTAAAGGAAGCATCCCTCATAACTTGAATCTCAATTCCAGACAAGCAGGTGTTGTCCAAGGTGAAATGTGAATGAATACAGAAAGGGCACGGCACAGCATCAGTGCCAAGTTAGAGCATGAACACAGTACCCCCAGCGCCATGAAAAGCCCTGTTTTGTGAAGTAACTGCCTTGATACTTTGAAGAAAATAGCAGGTACCTCAGCTTCACGGTTCATTAAAGAGATAGCAGGATGGTCATGATTTACTGGTTTGTGGCTTGTGTCGCAACATTTCTGTCCTTCCTATTGTTACCCACCTTCCTATTGGGCAGATCTCGGTGAGACACGAAGTATCAATGTTATCTAAAACGATTTATAATCCAAATAGTACAGAACTTCTTTGGTAGGAATGCCTCACTCAGGCCAAACAATAGCAACATGGTCCAGACCTGAATTAGGTGATGGTTCAACAGTGGGGATTCGTTGGGGAAGCAAGAATGGATCTGCCAATGATTGAGACGGATATACAGTGTTCTATTGGGGATTTGTGACACCTAGCCAATGATATTTTTAGGTTTTGAATTATTGGAATACTTATCAAATATGCAAAACTTGCGGTTTGCAGCTTTCAATTGTTTGGCCCCAAATGGTCGTGCAAGACGTTGTACAGGTTTATGCTATGTGCTTTCTCTCGGCTGTTCAGTAAACAAAGCTGTGTTCTTTCTATAGTTTGTGTACTCTATTTTTGAGCATTTTTTGTCTCCAAATTTTGAGTCATTTTGGGACAGCTCCACCTTCACAGACTATACCAGGATTGTTATTTTGGTTATAATGGTTCTATTGCATTTACAATGATTTCTTTTTTATTTTTTAAGGTTGTATATTATATATTGTATTTTAATGCAATGACTGAAATGTGTTTGAATTTGCAATTGAGAGTACATTGTATGTATTTTATTATCATGAATATCGCTGTCTCGAAAGGCTAAATCAGCCGAAAGTGTAAAATAAAATCAATCAATGCTGCACTACGAGAATTCCTTTACCTGATAAGTTTCGTTCCCGATGCTCTGACTCTGCATTCTGAATGACTCCCTAAGACAACAAACCTGCTATCATCTTCTGTTCTGACAATTGAATTACTTCAAAATCCAACGCTTGCAGGGAGTTCACCTTTCTCATTGTCATTCTCGACACTTCATCTAAACCCTTCACTGTAAGTCCACCTATTAGCAGCTGTTGGTCTGTCTTGTTTTTAAAGCTCCTGGCCAAGAAGAAACCTTTGGAGATTAGAACACGATCAGGCAGTGCTTAGAGGGTCTGCCTCTATACATTAAAATGTACATTCAGCTCCCTTAAGCGTATGTGATGCCAAAGCGATAGTCCTACACACGCCATTTTTCTGCTAGAATGGCACTCCCCCAAATCTGTGCCACTTGAATCTGTCTTTATCATGCAATCAGTATCAATATCAAACACAGCCAGGACTGATGCCTTGACAACCACCCTGCAATGTCCACTAACACCTGCTCACACTCTTCATCACATAGAAAAATGAAATCCTTTTTGCACAAAAACCTAATGTTTTCTGTTCTTTCACTTCAAATCGTTTTCCACAAGTCCCATGGCGAACATCATCTACTGTTGTTCTAATAGCTGGTGCCTCACCCTAATTGGTCTGCCAACGGTCTCTTTTAGTTGCACACGACACTCCAGTTATTCTGTGATCTATGTAGCGGTACCGGACAAAACATGAATTCCTCCATTTTTAGACTAAAACCAGCCTTTCTAAGGAAGTTTACAACACTTTGCTCCAAGCTGTTATGATTCTGCAGTGTCTTTCCATGGCCAAATATGACATCTTGAAACAGGCAACTCCTTTGATTTACCCAAAGAATGCATGCATTTTAATCTGGAAGACATACTCAGTTTATACCAGCCAAACATCCATGCCCTTGAAACTGAATGTTTATAATGAGAGGTGGTGAGATCCTGTGACTCACTGATACCTTGGATCAAGAACACAAACTAGAAACAGGGGACTTGTATCACATGAGGGCTGGTGGAGTTCAACACATGGGGCCTCATTACGAGTTTGGAGGCAGCCATGCCATTTGGCTGCCTCCAAACTCGGGCCTGGGTCCGTGGTCCCTGAATGGAGAAATACCGGGCCATTCCGACTTTGGAGGGCCTGGTAGATCCCCATTCAGGCAACCCGGACGATCCCATTCCCATTTGAGCCCCTATAGGGCTCCATGGCAATGGGGAGCATGCTTACAACGGGACTGTTAATGACAGGCTCGTTGTTAGCATGCTAGTTCCCTCGCGGTTCCCGCAAAGGACGTCTGGTCTGACCAGACGTCCAGAGCGGGTCCCGCAAGGGGACCTCGTAATAGGGCGGAATTGGTTTAACGCCAACGGCAGCTCTACCAGCGCCGTTAAACCCATTCCGCCAGGGTCATAATGAGGCCCATAGATTAAGGGTGGACAACCAAGTTGGGTCCTGGCACCACTTGAGACCCCACTTGAAAACACTGGAGTCTGAGAAATCCAAAAAATATTTATTTCTTTTGTTTTCACTAATGATGAATACACACAAAAAACACTGCATGTGCCATATGGCATGATGAAAGTGGTAATGTCATGAGAAAGGGGGTGCAACTTTAACTGGTGATAGGCTGAAATCAAATATGATGTGCCGGAAAATGTTGCCTTACCTAAAACACTCACAATTTCTCCTATTTTGCGGAGGGGAAACATGTACACTGTCACAGGCTTGTTGAGAACCCTCAGATCCAAACACAGTCTTATTTTGCTGATGGAAACCTATATGAAAAGAACGGGCAGAATCACATTCTGATGCTTGTACCAACTCTTCAAAAATTGAGACTTCTTGCTCCTTAGTTCGTCAGATAGTGTATGTTTATGCTTATGGAGGAAAGGTGCCGCCTAGGTTATTTCAGCACTCTTCCAAGTACAAAGATAAAGGGAGGAAAGCAACGACAGGTCTGTCCCTAAGGGACACAATTCTAAAAAGAGGAGCTATTTCACTTTTTCATCTGATCCTTTGTAGAACAGATGTGTTCAGGGAGGGAATTCCAGATCTTTGCAGAAAAGATGGTACAGGATTTTCGGAATTCTCTGGTCTTTTAAAATGGTTCACCATATTACTCAATTCAGTTTTTCTCCCTCTAATTTTGATCCAGTGCTGGAATCTCCTCAAAAAGTTTAATCATTCATCAGACACATCATCTAACCTTGATTCTACTTTGGTATCCCTGCTTCCCTCAATCATCATCACTGATCCAAGTGGTGTAGAGTGCTAACATATTGTTTAAATCACTCTGTTCAAATCATCCTAATTGACAACCTCTTTTCTGCAAGTGTACCCCTTGAAATCGAATGCAGCTGTGCATTCTGCTACAATGACAGTATGACCTTGACCATCAGCATCAGGGCAAATGTCAGTTTGCTTTAGAACCAGTCCTAATTGTTCAAACATCATTGTGTACAGTGCATCTCAGGCAGTCAGCAGATTTACTGGACAACCATTTGTACTGATCACAACATGAGGCTTTCTACATGTTGGTTTCCTCATGTCAATATTGATGACAGAGCGCACCCAGCATACATCTCCTCCTTTTACACCTAGCATAACACTCCTCCTCACGCATGTGTCCACTTCTACTGCTTCCTAAGATTACCCTTCTGTTTCCTCACTTGAAATTCCTGTAAAATGGATGTAATGTCTTGTTTTCCGAGAACTCCAGAAGTATGTACTCACTCCTGGGCCCTCCGAGCATTAGCCAGGTGGAAACTTTTCCCCATTAAAAGCACTCCTCGCCCCTTGTAATTTAGTGAGCCAATGTAAACTTGTGCGTAGGTGTTCTGTAACTGTTCCTCCTCTCCTCACTGCACCCCGTAAATGTCCTCTATGTACATGTCTGAAGAATTGACATCCGGCAATAGTAGGGAAGCCCTAGCTTTTATATTTGTATTAATGATAACATGGTGCAGGTAACCTATCTCTGCTGATCATACCCATTTCATCAAACTCCATTCCAAAAGCACAGTGGACACCTGTGCCCTGCTGCTTAAGTATCCAGGTCTGCAGAGCCTCCCCTTCAGTGTCACAGAGCAGGTTCAGAGATCAAAAGTGCCCTACCTGCCAACTGCTGTGACTGCCAAATCACTGTAGTGCAGAGGATGCATTTAGAATCCACGCCTCTGTTCCAAAAACCCAATTCCTGAGTTTGGGTTATGGTGGCTGGTAGTTCACGTTAATTATTAAAGCTCATCTGATCTATATCGTGCACATGTACACACTGTGAACCTGGGCCAGCCATAGACTGGCTATGTGAATTCTCCTTAGACTGGCTGTATCTGCTTCATCCAGCAGGACAAGAGACTGTGGGGGCTTCCTCTTTTTGATATTTTGTGAGGGTGGGTAACACTACACTCTAGACCAAAAAGCTTTCAGCGTGAGCAGCCTGGGAAGCAGTCTTCAGAGGGGATACCCTAAACAAAAGAACTAACATCACATCAGGGTATTGGATACCAAAGGGCCTTTGATGCTATGGGCTTGAGAAGGGGCAGAGGTAGTGTAGTTAGAGGGAGCTCCGCATAGTTGAAGAAGGACTCCCCGATGTTGATTTTCTCACCACCTCTCCTTCCTTCCTTTCCCCTACACTTCCCAAGGCAAAGCACATTTAAGATATGATGTGGGAAGGCAAAGACCACTTGTCATAATGGCAGGGTTTGGACCCCTAAAGCAGGCTTGAATTCCTAAAATCCCATTGGACCTTTTTCGATAAATGTCCCATCCCTTCTTTGATTTATTCCTGGACTACAGGAAGAATTAATTTGGACCTCTTTTGGGCATGTTTCCAAGAGGAAAGGGTGCAGCAACACAGAGGCAAACTGTACTCACCACCCAATCCCAGGGCACATTGGGGGAGAACTGCTGCTGGAGTAGGACCTACGTCTGTGCTAGCTACACTGATACCCAAAACCTCACTCAAGGTGAAATACCTGCTAGGAGGTGCTAACCAGCCTCCCGAGGGTTGGGAGTTAGATAACAATGGCCCATATTTTCAGAGAGTCTTGGATTGGGACTCACAGCATCCTGAGAGCCAGAACAACAAGGATCCTTGCTATTCATCGCCTGCATCTGATCAAACCATATTTGAGCAGGGTTTGCCACATTCCAACCCACCAGACCAAACTGTGCTGCCTTTGGCACTCATTCGAACTTTGAACACTGTTGCTGCTTTTCAAACAATTTCACCACTGCCCCACACCAGCTGAGTGCATTGTTGCCTTGGTGCAAAGCAGATGCTTAACACTGCTAAATGAATTAGAACCATCGCGCCTTGACCAAGCACATCAATCCACCAGCATCTTCGCGTTCAACCTGAAATCAAACATTGAAGTCACCCTTAAGGCCCCATCCACCCACTTCATTAGAAGGCTTCATCTGAGGCACAATTCGAGCCTAACTTGACGCCTGCTCGCCATCTGGATCACCGTGACTCAATGCATCTGAACCTGATTCGATCCACTCACACAATTGTAATAAGCCTGGTTTGATGCTGTTGAATGGTCAATAACTGAATAATGTACTGTTGATAGGCCCCAGCCCCCATGCTCCATTTGCTGGGTCTCTAGAGACTAGTTTAATCCCCTTTTGCATCGTTTTCCTCAAGAAAGCTATCCTTTTCTAACATTGTGGTGATTTATTGCATCTCATCCCTGTTAATTATCCAGAGTTCTTGCATTATTACAATCTACATTTCTTTTTCTTTCTTTACAGGGGATGTTTTTTGTTAGGTTTTACTAAAACAGTTTTTATGTCATACGGTGTGTTTAATTAAAGTATATATATATATATATATTGTATGATTTATGTTTGGGCTCCTACTTTACCACATTCATACCACTCTTAAGAATGCAGCCTGCCCTCAGCCCAAAATATCCCAAAAGACAAAGGAGATATATTGGTTTCACCTTTATGAATGTGACCACTGTTTGTAGAAGGGTGAGGGCTGAGTAGATGATGTAGTCACTACTCATCATTGCACTTCTGTGAGCAGTTGTCCTTTTGTCATATTGGTGGGAGTGGAGGGATCTGTTACAGACTATGCCTACATCTAGATCATCCAAAGTGTAAAAGTGTACAGTTATGTTAGAAACACTAACAGGCATGTTGTTATTGTTACAATGAAACTTGACATTAGCTCTGCCCCTGCTTTGAAAGTAGGCAAGCTCCATGAACTATATCACGAAAGGGGACTCCACTGCAGTAGTAAGGTTAGGAAAGCTGCACTGCTCAAAAGCCTTGAAGCTTTTGCGGAAGCTGGGGCGAGGAGTGCGAGTTCCCTGGGGGCAGCTGTAATGTCGATCGTGAAAGTGAGGAACTTCTTTTTTTCTGGGCAGCATGGAAGTGGATAGGACAAGAATCAACGATAGTGCTTCCCACCATTCCTACCAGAGAGCAGGAATTAGGATTTCGCATTTGTAAATAATGTGTTGCTTTCTAGCTTGTGTTTGTTAGGTGTGACCCTCCCATGTGTATTGCCCCTTTAAGGGGATGTGTCCCTCCCACGTGTGTTGCCCCTTTAAGATGGGCCGTGACTGCATCATGGCCCAAGATGAATAAAGGGAGCCCCTGCAGGCACGTGAGACAGAACGGCTGCAGACTCCATGAGAGGTTGGTCTGAGTCCGTGTCTCACTTATTGATGTAGGCGGCAGGCCTACCCGTGGAGGCACAGGCCTGCAGGTCCTGTTGCCATGGGACCCCTTTGCCAGGACGGTGGCCTAGGTCCGCATGGTCAGGAGCCTGGCAGGCTGTGCCCCCACCCCGATGGCGCTGGTGTCCCATAGCGCCACGGGGCCTGCCGGATGGACATGGCAGGCCCCAAACTCCCACAGGCGCTGGGCCTGTTTGGTGCTGTGAGGAAGCAGCACCCAGGGGCGCCGGCCGGATGGACCTGGCAGGCGACGCCCAACAATGGCGACGAGGAGAGGGGCCCTGCGTGCCCCGAAGGAGATATGGTGCGGGCCCATCTCCACCTGGGCCCGCAAAGGAGGTAGGCTGGCGAGCTGCCTGCCAGTCCCCCGCCGGAGGCGGATCAACTCGGCAGCTGTGCTGCGAGAAGGAAAAGTTGTGCCCCGGGGGAGATGTGGCTGCCCCCGTGTGGAGGTAGCATGTCTGCATCTACTGGGGGCCGCCGAACAGTAGTGGGCGGCGTCGGCCGCATGAAGAGGAGCAGCAGGAAAACAAAGGATGGCGGGCCCGACTCCAACGGGGCCCGCGAAGGTGTGACGGTTGCCGGCTGCTGCCCCACCCATGTGGGGGAGGTGAGATCTGCGGCGCCGGCGGCGTGCGTGCCCCCCCCCACACCTGAGGGGAGAAAGCTGTCCCCGCGGGGAGCAGAAGTGCCCGCGGCGTCGGCCACGATGGGGAGGCGCTGCCCCTCCCCCGTCTGGGATCGGGAGAGGTGCGGCTCCCAAGAGGAAAGGAGCAGCATCCGCCGCAATGGGTGGATGTGCCCTGCATGCTTCAGCCCCGGCCGCGGCCCACAGCAAGAAGAACGGGTGTCGGAGCCCGCGATGGGGAGGAGGTGCGGCCCCCCCCCCAAAGAAGATGTGAAGTGACATCCACCGTGGAGGGGGAGGAGCAGCAATGTTCGAAAAAAAAAAAAAAAAGAGAAAAAAAAGTACAAAAGGGAACTTTTGCCCGCGGCAGCCCATCCAGAATCTGGGCCTGCCGCGGCGAAAAAAAAAAAAAAAAGTGGGAACGGATCGCCTGATGTGGCAGGGCTGCGGCCCCTGTGCCTGGACGATGGTGGCACACGCCCGCAGTAAGGTGGGCTGTGCATGCTCCCGCTGGGGGTGCCGACATTTCCCATTCCCGGGTGTGTCTGCCCCGAGGGGAGAGGGGCACCGGCAGTGCTGCTGCTCCATTCTCTTGCACCACGGTGCAAGGTATCTGTGTTTCGCTGCAGGGGAAGGGAGGGTCAGAGATTCTCCCATCTGCGCCTGGATGCTGCCACCCGAGAGAGAGTGGAGAGTGTCATTCCCCACTGGTTCGCCCCCAAGAAGGAGAGGACCCGCCAGCATGGGGAAACAAAAGGGGAGGTCCCAGTCACTCCCCCATGATAAAAGAATAAAGCGGCCCCAGGCGGCCGCTGGAGCACGACTTTGATCCCGGACCTACGGCAAGGGAAGGAAGCACCGGGACCCCTACCGTCAAATACATATAAAACAGAAACATCCTGCTTGGGGTGACTGCGGCTGCGCCTCCGCAGGGCCGGAGCGACATGTATATGTGCGCGTGCTCCCCGCCGGAGTAACTCAAGATAACAGCTGCTGGCCCTGCGAGACCAAGGGCCACTCAAGGAGCGACAACAGTGTGCTCTACCCACCAGCATGGCGACAGGGCCCTCAGCATGATCCGGGACAGATGGTGAGGGCCAAGAGGTGCTTCCACCTGGAGCAGCAACTGGACCGGGCTTCCATGATCCTCGGCCGACAGGTGGTGAACTCGAAGCACAGTGCCCAGTCCAGAGAGGCAGTGAGGAGAGCCCTGGCCCTACTCTGGGCCCTGCAGCGGTGACCTCAAGAATGTGCGCCGTTCTGGATTGCTGCTGCAGTGCCCTGGTGAGAGCAGATCGACCACCTGCCAGAGCCCCAGCACGATTATAAGCCTCGGCAGTGACTGTTACTAGGGTCGAGCACCCAAACAAAGAAGGGCGATGGCGGCATCCCTGCCTGTGTCTGTCGTGGTGGCAGCAAGAATCAGAGTCCCAGCGAGGTCCCCGGATGCCTGGCGGTGATGGAGACATCAACGGTAGACAAGAGGTGCTCCAGCAGCCAGTCCCAAGGCGCAACCCGTGGGGAGTGCACAGGACAGCAAGCGGAGCTGCGGCACCAGCACCCACAGGGACCACAACACCTTGACAATATGACATTCACCCTCATGTTCATCGAGGCTCCACTCCGAGAAACCGGGTATCGCGGTGCACCTGCTCTGTCGGTCCCAACGCACACCTGTGACGCCAATCCAGCCCAGCGGTGGCAGCCGTGCAAGAACTGGTACACCGCTACAACAGTCAGAAGGGAAGGCCAACCAGCATAGAAGAAACTATCTCCCAGAACAGCGCCAGCGAATCACGAGCCACCCTGCCTACCATGTCAGTGGCCCTGGCTGCTTGCCACTAATCACATCCTGCATGCGATGCCATCGAAGGACCAAGCTAAACAGCGCTTTGGGGAGATACCTGCCGGACCCCCTGAGGTCCGCCGACAGTTTGTGTCTGACCAATCAACCGGGCGGCCCAGGGCCCCATCACCAAGAATCAGTACATCGATCAAGAGATGGGTTGCAGCTCATCATGAGTGCTTGTGCGCCCTCCTGTACTCCTGGAGGAAAGAGATGAGCCAGATCGGGAGAACATCACAGACGAGGGGGGTGAGTGATGTCCTGTCACCCCGTACGCCATCAACAGCACATGGAGCAGCCTGGATGCCCTGCGAACGGCATATCGCTGCTCTGATCTGAACATCAAGGAACTATGCCGATGTGGCCCCTGGTACCAGCCAGGTGCGGCTTTGCCGGCTGTGAACTGCACCATCAATGGACCTGGACTCGGGAGATGACTCCTGAACGGACGCTGAGGGAAGGTGAACTGGTCTCCTGATCTCCTGCGATTGCTTAAAGAGGACTCAGTAATCCTTTGTGTTTTGATGCTGTGAACCTGCATAGTAACTACATGCTTTGAGTGGTCTCAGTAGAGAATAATACGGTGGGGCTGTGATCCCGCAGCCGCGAGGTGTGCATGGAGTGCCAGCCGCCCACCATGGTGTTGTTTGCGTAGGTGCTATCCCGAACCCCAGGTTAATAGAGGGGTTTGTCAAACGGTGTTGGAACTACCTATGTTCCTCCAGCAGCTCACCGGCCACGACTGGCACATATTGAGTGTGTGTAGAAATGGGTTAGTAGATGTTGTGTTTGTAACTGTTGACACATGCGTTAGAGCTATAACCTATTGTTGGGCTACCCCACCAGTCCTAAGTGATAATTAGGTTGCTGTTCTGTAACGGGTGGGATGCATGTGTGTTTCAGCAACGTTTGTTTGTTTGTTATGAAAAAGGAGGAGTGTTAGGTGTGACCCTCCCATGTGTATGGCCCCTTTAAGGGGATGTGTCCCTCCCACGTGTGTTGCCCCTTTAAGATGGGCCATGACTGCGTCATGGCCCAAGATGAATAAAGGGAGCCCCTGCAGGCACGTGAGACAGAACGGCTGCAGACTCCATGAGAGGTTGGTCTGAGTCCGTGTCTCACTTATTGATGTAGGCGGCAGGCCTACCCGTGGAGGCACAGGCCTGCAGGTCCTGTTGCCATGGGACCCCTTTGCCAGGACGGTGGCCTAGGTCCGCATGGTCAGGAGCCTGGCAGGCTGTGCCCCACCCCGATGGCGCTGGTGTCCCATAGCGCCACGGGGCCTGCCGGATGGACATGGCAGGCCCCAAACTCCCACAGGCGCTGGGCCTGTTTGGTGCTGTGAGGAAGCAGCACCCAGGGGCGCCGGCCGGATGGACCTGGCAGGCGACCCCCAACAGTGTTGTTGCTTGTATACTGATTCCTACAGCACATGTGACCTGTTCTCTAAATACACAACACGCATTGCCAAATTTGGACAAGTGTGAAACATAGAACCAGCACTGGTTTCCCATTACATGCTGGGAATTGCAATTTTGTTTGTCCCTTTGTAAGTGTGGGCCTACACATTCCAGTGTGCAATGGTGAAAACCAGGACTGGATCGAGGTTTTACATGTAACACAGGGCAACATGGCACCTAAGTTAGGATTTTGTTTTGATGATTAGATAATGAATGATTGCATTAATGATATTGCAAATATAAAAGATGAAAGAACACTTCTCTCTAAGTCCCCTAATGTGGAAGTGCTTTGTTCATATACATAGAGAATTAATATTAACCATGTGTGAGCCATTTCTAAATGGTGTGCCGTATACAATTTGAAGATAAAAAAATATTAACATTGACCAATATAGTTTCAGAACCAATAGATGTAGGCTCCATGATTTTACAGAAATGCTGTGTAGCTCCCGCAATACTTAGTACCTGATTCCAAGTTTGATGGTAATGGTAAAACAAACTATGTTTAAATACTGTCTATTTTGCCAAATTCCGCATTTCAATCCTGAAACTGCAATTCTGCTTGTTTCAAGTAATTAACTTCAGACAAAATGATTAACTGATGCAAAATTACTCCATGAGGTACCACTACATGTGGTAATATGTCATTTTCACATGGAGTCCTATGGGGAAGAAATGAAAGGTCTGCATGTATCGGAATCATGTGGATCATTGAACATACCACATGCTTACTGCATGCAGTAATGGTAATACAAGTTGACCGGATGTCTGTGGAAATACTGCCACACTCGTACCTAGGGCCTCATTACAAGTTTGGAGGCACAGGTAAAATGCACCGGTATTACTGTATACCACTGCATTACTACACCGCCCAATTATGGATTTTGGCCGAAAGTGGGAGGATTCACCTCCAGCTATTAGCTGGAGATAAATCAGCCAACTTTCCAACAAAGTTCGGCAAAATTACCACATGGTGGAATTACTGCCATGGTATTTCTTCCAAAATAACCCATTCAGTCCAATGGACTCAAATTAATGGGAACTAACACCGCCTACTGAAACGTGTAATCCGGAAGTAATACCACTGTACCAAGTGGCTGTAATGGTAATACCATTTGGTGGTATCTTGGCAGATGACTCACCAGATACCACCAAACTCGTAATGAGCCCATTATTCTACGAGCAGTGCCTTTGATATGGCAGACAAACCCATTGAAATATGATAATATTTAGATAGCTCAGCGGGTTCAGCACTCGCTGCTGCGATCTGATCGTGATCTGCAGGTTGCAGGTTCGTTTCCCGGTAAGGCCAACTCAGCCTTTCATCCTTCCGAGGTCGATAAATGAGTACCAATTTCAGTTTGGTGGTGTTGTATGTAAATATGTGCTCTGTAAAGCGCTTAGGATAAAGGCGCTATATAAATAACACAGCACTATATTAGTAGCTTCCACTTTTACAATAGGTACTAAAACATTCAAAAATAGTATTTATTGTTTTTTCTCTTTGCAGCTAATGGAAGTGAGGTTCACATCAGCAATGTCCGCTACGAAGACACAGGCGCCTACACATGCATTGCAAAAAATGAAGCAGGCGTGGATGAAGACATTTCTTCTCTTTTTGTGGAAGACTCGGCTCGAAAGACACGTATGTATTTCTCATGTTACTGGAACCAGTAGATTTCCAACAGAACAGTATTTCTAATAAGAGCTGAATGGACAGAGGCAATCCAGATGATGCTTTGCTTTAAATTGTATTTGTTTTTGTGTGTATATATCTTGAGGATATCAAGGATGGTTTGACGTTGTGTGCCATTCCCAATTACATTTTTCATATTGATACCGCATGGATATCAGTCCGATCCCACCCATGAAAGCAGTCTCCCCAGAAATAACAGGCCCACTGATATCTTCCATAATGCCAGGGATAGAGCCATATCTCATGCCATAAGCATTGCCATTGATCATACACATGTTGTTGCCATGCGTGAAGTCATAACCAGTGCATGGTGGTATGTGAGTTTTATGCTTTTTTTTGGTAACCATAACTGTAGAATTTCAGCGGTTTTTAGGTTTTGCATTTTAACTAGAATATCCCTTCAGCAAGAGGTTTTTCAGTGACTACCAAAGGTTTGTAAAGCATGTGGGCAACATGGACCATGCATCAGTACCTGCATACAGAAGTAAGACGTATACAGACACAGAGGTGACCGTTTTTATAGGGTCATGGGCTATGGGCAGGACAATAGGGCTTACAATTGGCTTATCCCGAAGATGTACCCAGCTATCTCACATGCAGTGGAAACATATCAGTGTTTAGAGAGTGAGCTTTATTTGCAAATGCATTTTTTTTGATCAACCACACCATCTGCATTGCACACATGTATGTCTCTTCCTTGTGCAATTGACTACTTCCTGCAGGTAAGTCAGTGGAAATGATCTCCAATGTAGAGCTTTCTTTTCTGCCTACGATTAGTTAAGTCATAATATCTGTTTGTGTGGGTTTTCCTGGTCGGTTAGTGAAGAAGGTTGCTGTTGATGCACTGGCAATCCATTGGGGGATGGGTAACAGCTATGAGCACTCAGTCTGGGGTGCTATGTGTCTTTACTTTTTTTTTATAGTAAAAATGTCTCGCGCAGAGAGCATAAACCCTACCAATTGTCATAAACACTACAGGCAAACTCGCAAAGTCTCTTTTCTCTATATCTATGTATGGCCACCAAAATGGCTATGGGGTCGCGGTGAGTCATGAGCACGAAGAGTCAGGTAAGAAAGTCAATTGCAGAGGGATAGTGGCATGTCGGTTTATCAGTGACTGTGGAATAGGCACAGGCAGGGAGTAGTCACACAGGGCAATGGTGGGAGTGGGTGGAGGCAACAGCTGCCTACATGCTTGCATTTAATGGTGAATAAAGCTTGTGTTGCTTGCATTCTGATTGCCGCCACGTTCTCCTGCTAGACCCACATGGTACTTTTGCAGAGATATTGCTCAGGCCCTGTGCTGTGATTCACCAATGAGCCTCACCACATCATGGTAGTCAATCATGATGTGTTTACTTTGGCCATTCCCGTGGTTAAGCTGGGATAGCACAGTGCATATAAGGGAGGAGGAATTAAACAGGAGCTCAGGTCTTTTAGGTAGAAGGGATAGTCAAGGACCAAATTGATATGAGTTTAGTGTAGAAGGGTGAGTTTTGATATTCTCGGCATGTTACCTCTAATAGAAAGCACTTTTTGGGAACATTACATTTCTCTACTTGCTTCAGATTTCATAACTGCCAAAATGTGAAGTATCTCCAAATGCGTACACCTTAGTCTTAAGTGCTATCCAACAGGAGTACATGTTCACAGAGTGAAAATGGGAACATGTTGTTCGTCAAACAATTGCATGGGTTAGCTCAACCTAGAAGCTTCTAAGTTATTGCATTTTTCAAGGATCTGCAATTTCTCCAATTCTGATCATGCTTCATGTGTGGGCTGGAGTATCATGTGTGGTTAGATGAATAGAACAACCATAGTGTTAGGCCACAGTGAGGATTTTGACCGATGCAAATCTCTATCACCAAGCATGGACATGCAGTTCATGGTGTGCACACATATTTAAGGACGTGTATTGCATCACCAACATTAAAGGAATGTTCTGCCCTCAACAAGGATGTGATCATCGTGATCTAGTTCTAGTGATGAGCGTCTGAATGAGTGCCTGTTGATCAATGGTGCAGTTTAAACTGTAGTACAGTGACCATGCTAATTCATACAAGGCAATCATCCTAAAGACAGTGGACAAGAACCAAGGAGCTGTCCTTTTACATATTGACATACCAATAGCCTGTGAACGTGTGGGTCACAAAACCCTATCAACAGATTCATTGGTTATTCAATGAAAGTGTTACTGAATGAACATGCAACAAGGCTTACCCCCATCAAGATTCAAGACTCCTTTTCCAACAGCATTTAGCCAAGTTATTTGACAATATTCAGCTAATGTCCTAATGAAAACAATATACCTTCAGCACACAACCACATTACTGAAGGCCTTAGGCAGAATTGCAGGCAATACCCTCTGGGAACACCACACAATTAGGACTGCAGGTGTAAGCAAAAACCAGCATTTGGTATAAGGCTGTACCACACACTTTTGGTAGTGAGCTGAACAGCCAGGCTTATCTCAAGAGGGAATGTGAGCAGTAGAAGAAGTTACACAGAAGTATCACAATCACAGTGGTTCAAGTAGACACTTACACTCAAGGTTTCTTGATAAAAAATACTTAAACATTTATTTACACAGTCATTTAGAAAACTTTCACTAGCAGAAATCAACTCAGTATTAAACACCAATATACTACAGTAATAAACTAAGTTATAAAGACAGTTTGTGCTCCCCTGAAAAAGGAGCCAAATAGCACTTCAGTATTTTTTAATTGGAACAAAAAGCATAGGTTTGCACAAAGGGTTAGAAAACACTTCTTTCAGACAATGCAAAGGTTCAATGTACCAGGACGGTCAGTTTGATTCAATAGTCCAGGCCAAAGTCAATAATCTAGTGTTCTTGGATAGGACAGCAAAGTTCTGGTACACATGGAGAAGTCTTTGTAAACGTTTTTAGAAGTAGTTCAGATGATAAAGCAAGATGTGTTGGGTCACGAGTGATTATGCCTGCAAGTGGGGAAAGTTTCATGAACTTTCACCACAAGAGTTAGGGTCTCTCAACCAGCTTGCACACTACCTTAAAGTGGAGCAAAAAGATGCAGCTGAAGATTGAAGATGTTGGTTCCTGGCAGGTCCTGCAGGTCTCGCTGTTCCTGAGCCTCAGTCATGGGGACAAGAGGGAGTACGTCGGGGGACACCTGCACTGCACGGGATCTTCGTCAGAGCAAACAAAATGGCGTCACTTCAGCTCAAGTAGCCGTGGCTTCCAAACACAAACTGGTGTCCTTCTCCCCGGTTAACCTTGACCAGCTCCGATAATGGTATCCAGGCGTTTTCTGAGTTGATTGGTCCCACCAACTCAAAGGGAGAAGCCGTCCTTGACGGAGCTTCTCTGTTGATTTGAGATCTGGCAATTCAGGGTTGCCGCAGGGCTTCACCGGGCAAACCAACGGTCCAGTGGTTGCAGAAGCCGCCCTCGTCCAGCTCGTCTTCTGTTCTCTCGTTCCAGTGGTCGACTCTGCCTTCCAGTCTGGGAGACTCGCCTTTTAAACAGTTTTCTCCCATTCATTCCAGCCTAGCTGTCACTCACCGAGCAGGGTGGCTGTCCTTGCCGGACAGTCAGCCAGCCAATCACGCCAGAGTGCATTTGCATCTCCAAGGGGACCGAGCACAGGTAGTTTTGGGCACCTCCCTCACTTTCTGCCCACCTCAGACACTCAGAGGCCATGGGCGGACTTCAGTCCTGAAGCCCACCAAAGGCTCACGAACAAAGCGACCAAACCTGGTTTGTCGCGCAGAGTTAAACACCAGAAGGACCTTTCCACAAAGAAACGGCAAAAAAAGAAGACCGAAGTCTGTTTTTACAGAGGGGATTTGGGCGCCATATTGAAAAACATGGCAGCCCTAATTTTTAGCTACCGGTGTTCGCGGTCGAGAAAAATCATGGTAGTTCATTATAAAACCACTACCACCAGCCATTTCAATAGGAAAGGGTAGCTTTTGACAGCTAAAAGAGTATTTAGACATAGGGGCCCTCATTACAACCGAGGCGTTAAGGGGTTAAAGGCGCCATAAAAGGTGGCGGCGCCGTTAAACCCTTAATGCCTGATTACGAGGTCCCTTTGCGGGTGGCACTTTAACGCCTGCTTTTAGCAGGCGTCAAAAAAACAACCCGCAAAGGGACCTTGGTGCTAAGTACGGTGCCGCAATTTGCGGCACCGTACTTAGCGCATTCCCCATTCCCATTGAGCCCTATGGGGCAAAAATGGGAATGGGGATGGGCCATGGCACCATGGGGAATTACCGCCCCGCCAACATCGGAATGGGGCGGTAATTACCCATTCCGCCATGCCGGAATCGGTAAGTTACCGGCATGGACCATGGTGCTATTAGCACCATGGTCCAACGCCTGGGTCGTAATGAGGGCCTGGGGATACTTGTTACGCTCACCTGGTTCCCACGGGGGCAACGACCGGAACTGGGCCGCTGTTATTTCCACCGGCGTGACGTGTAGCGCCGAGATGACTGACTGGACTGGCCAGCTCAGCCTAGTTTGTCTGGCTCGCAAGAATATTCTCTGCAAAGGAGAAGAGGAATTAACCACCCGTGGAATTGAGTGTCAACCCACCTTCCCCACTCCCGTTGTCTTCCCACTGATCACTCTTGATGTCCCCTCCTTAGTCTCACCTGATGGTTTGGAAGGATGAGCTCTCCATCCTGCATCGACCGCAGGGGCGCGTTGATGACCAGTTACTTCACTGGCGTAGAGGAATTGGTGAGTTCCAGTATTGACTCTAAAGCCCAATTGTTCATAAGAGTTCAAATGTCTGCTCTTCACTCTGTCCGATTCCTTGCAGGTTGCCGATTAATCCACTCGAAGATTTCCAAATGGCACTCGGTAAGATTCAGGTAAGTCTATTGTGTTTTTCCCCTTAGGGGCCGGGGTACGGCGGTGAAGCAGAGTTGACTGTGCCGACCCGAGATGAGGTGAGACCCCCGTGGTAAATCAGGTACGTTTTGTGGGGGGGGTAACTGGTATTGTCCTTGCTTTCTCCCCTTAGGGGCCGGGGTACGGCGGTGAAGCAGAGTTGACTGCGCCGACCCGAAATGAGGTGAGTACCTTCCGTGGTAATCAGGTAAGTCCTTGGGGGTAGCTTGTATGGCCTTAGAGAGAGTCCCCTTGCTCACCTTGCTGTCTTTGTCTCCTTAGGTGTCGGAGGGTGGCCGCGAGATGGAGAGAGCGTGATGGAATGCTGAAGTACCACCAAGCAGGTGAGTTCAGCGCTGTGCCGTAGAAATGCAAAGCAATGCTTCAAAGACTTCTGTCTTTCAATTCCGTGGCGAAATGGATCAGGATTCAGGTAAGGATTAAAGTTAAAACTCCTGTTCTAACCTTTATCCTTTTGTCTTCTTGTTTCAGGAGTCCCAGGACTGAAGCGGGCGTGGCTGAAGATTGGAGCTGCTGAAAACACGGTGAGCGTTACGCTGTAGCAAGCAGAATAACGCGAAGCACGTGTGGCTGTCCGGGCGTGGTTTAAATAGCCTTGGAAGAAGATCCAGGTAAGTATTCTTCCACAGCCCCACCCAAGTAACAAAATAGTCCCTTAAGTAAAATAGTCCCTCCTAAGCCTCATTTGGCTAGAGTCTTCATGCAGTATGGTCGCCTCAGGTGAGTATGCAGCATGGTCTGCTTCAGGTAAGTGATCAATAATGAGCCTGGCGCCCAGGGCGCCAGGACTGTACCCAAACAGCCCCTAACTGGGACTTTTGGGCATGCTCCAAGTGGCATGATGCCTGCTTCCGGGGCTGCTGGGCCTGGTCTGGTCTTCCGGGGGCAGGCATCATGACAATACTAAGTAACCCTCCATCACTCTATTGGAAGATAGTTTGTGCTGGGTCTATGAATTTAAAAAGACTAGTAAAGTAAATTTAACTTTACATTCTCTGGGGAAAAGTAGTTCATCCCAGAGAAGTTATTTAAACCTTGGGGAGTCCCACCCATTTGCCACTGCACTAATTGTGCTGTGTGACACAACAATAACAAGATGATGCCTTATGGGGATATCTAAAACTCCATAACCAAAGATCACAAGAGTAAAACACATTGAAAATGAAATGTTCAAAGTCCCAAAATATAGCAAAAGAGCTGGAGGGCTCTAAGGTAGAGGGAATTTAGCACTTGGGTGAGCATTCTCCCTAACAGGCATGATCAGGGACCTAAGACCTGTCAAAAATGGATGGGGATCCCTTTCAAAATGGGCAGGAGCCTTACCAGGGTGTTTGCCAGAGACAGTCTTGCCCAGATGCAGCGAGTGGCAGTTGAATGGGCCCCAGTCTCGCTCGCTTCTACCGGTGCCTGAATAAATGTGTGAAGTATGACTACTTGTTGCCCCTTAACTGTTGTGCACAATGCTGCCAAGTGTTTGTCCCATAAGACTACAGCTATGGGAGGTCTTTGCGGCAGAGACTCGTGGGGTGGAGAGGGTGCAACAGGCAGGATGGCAGAACACGGCACCAATCAGACCAGTAATTCAGATGTTCCATGTATTACAGACACACACTCCAGAACTTACTTTGTTTGCAGCGGGCAGCCACCATGGAGAGGCAGCAGCTGCACACACAAAAAGGGGACAAATGCCGTAAGGCCCATTTTATGTATTCCAATACATGTAACCCGACCCAAAGAAGTAAAAGAAGGCAGTCACTGACCGTGGAACCAGTTGACATGGAGGCTCAATGAAGGGTTTTGAAGCAGAAGATTAAGGAGAAAAAAACGTGTGGTTTGTTCGGGTGAGGTAAAGGGAGGAGAAAGCATATGAAGAGAGCAGACCGAGGAAGGATGGTATAGCAATGCATAGAGGAAGATTACAGAGAGCGTGTGCATTTTAGGTATTGGTTGGTGAGACCAAGTGAAAATTAGGTGTGAGACTGCATGTAAAATGAGTGAATGAGAACAATGGAGAGTGTAGAGGTGTGTGTGTTATAGACTTGCAAAGGTGACTGTGAGATTGAAAGGAAGCTGATTCTGGAAGAAGTTATGGGTGGAGTAAAGTGGAGGGGGAGGAGAGAACAGTGGAGAGTTATTGGAGGAGAGTAGTGTAAGGAGAGAGTAGGAGACAGTAATGGGACAAGATATTAGGTATCAGCAGTTGGAGGAGAGAGTAGTAGAGAATAGAGGAAAGGGAGAAGACAGGATTACGAGCGAGAGAAAGAGAGAGAGACAGAGAGAGAAAGAGGGAGAGAGAGAGAGGGGGAATGCAAGTACAAATGGAGCCTGGTTAATTGAACTTATTCACATGTTAAAGACCGTTGCTATTCTGTAGGACGACTGCATATGATGCATTTACAAAATCCCTTAGGGAGACAGACAGATTATGCATCATGACCAGCTAGTCAGTTACTAGGCAGCAGGGGTTGCCAATCTCTAGTGACCACCTTTGGGGGTTAGGGGCAGCAGAGCTAAGGCGGGAATAACCAATGGAAGAGGAGAGAGAGAGAGATGGCCATTAGTGAGCCCCTTCACAAGCCTTTTAATAAAAACTCTTGGAATGTCTTCAATACATTTTCTGTTATTTAGTCCATCTGTAGAAACAGTCCAGCACTGAATGTCTCCTAACAGATGTTCATTGCCAACCAAGCTAAAATGGTCAGCTTCAACCCTCTCCAATCTTCCAGTACCCCATATCCTAGACCCCTCTTATGAACAACCTACTAAAAGCATCCATGTTAGGTAAAAAGTTTAAAAATCCATTCAACACAAATCATTTACATCTCCTAACAAGAAAAGGTTTTGGCTTAGACCTACCACCTTCAACTCAACCTCTTCATAATATGTGTCCCATTCCTAGACATGAATCAAACAATTAAACTAATGCACGCACCTATCATGAGAACATGTAATTATTGCAATGAACTGTACCTTAGTCTCAGAAATAATATATGAACACAATTAACAAATTGCAACAACTAGAAACCTGAGTGATCAGACTCAAATGGGTCTCTAAAATAGAGGCCACCTTCCTCCAGCTTTGATATCCTTATCGTGGATACTGGTTGAAAGGTGGATACACCTTAAACCTCTATTCTGCACTTTTCTCACAAAGAACATTAGAATAAGGGCTCAGAAAACGTTCTTAAACTCTAAGATTATGACTGCCATACTCGGATCATCCACGGCAATAACCAGTGTCAATCTGATTCTCTTCCACATTTTTCCTCTGATCATCGCTCCCTTCTATGTGGGGTCCCTTGAGGACCCTCTATTTCCCCTATTCTTTTTAATCACTATCTTCAGCCCATTCATGTCTTATTGTCTTTACTGTTTTCTTCTATTGTTTCTTATGTGGATGACACCCAGCTCTGAATACCCTTGAATGGGAAGTAGTGCAACTTTGACGTTAAATTCCAGCTTATGCGCTTGTCCATATCTTTCCGGATGAACAATAACCCTGTATGGTTACATTCTGACAAACCTGGGATGTTTATATGTAGAAGATCCTCTGAATCTCTGGAGCCATTCCTTTGGACCCCATCAAAGGGAACTTGGCATGACCTGATCTTTAATGTTAAGAATCTTGATGTCACATTTTACACCTCTCTTTATGTTGCTCTTTCAAATCTCCTCCTGCTACTTTTGCTTTCATCATCTCTGTCAGAATGTTCCATTCCTCTCTCCTTCCACCTTGATCGCTGCTAACTCTGTTCGTATATCTTCCATTCCATCAAAATGCAGATATCATTATTTTTTCACTCTCTATTATTCTACAAACATGTATCCTTTTATTACTAAACTGCAGGTTCATTCTATCAAGGAACACATTGGGCCTCATTACGAGGTTGGAGGTAGTTTTGCCGGTCAAGCCGGCAAAGCTACCTCCAAACTCGTATCCGGGTCAGGCACCCACGAATGGGCAATTACCGGGCTATTCTATAAGGGTAATTGCCCTTTCACGGGTGTCGGGCCCGATACATCCCCATTTGAGCCCCAAAGGGCTCAGTGGGAATGGGGAGGGAGGTAGCGCCGGTACCATTAATAACGGTGCCGGTGCTACCATCATGTTCTGCTCGTGGGTGACGGTATGGCCACTAGGTCAGACCTGGTGGCTGCAAGGGCACCCACAAGTAGAACTCGTAGTATGGCGGTACGGTAGCAAAGGTGCTGGTAGCGATACCGGCGCCGTTGTTGCCTTATCGCAATACTTGTAATGAGGCCCATTGACTTCAAATTGTTTATCACCATCTCCAAAGCCTTTCATAATATCGACCCTGCTTTCATCTCCTCTCTTCATAAATACTTTGATTCTGGCCCAACCCTTCACTTTTCTTAGTAGTCCTGTCTTTTTCTCCTCACTTTTGGCTATCCAGGCTGGTAGGTCAGGGTTTCTTTGTCCTTGTCTCTTCCTTCTGGATGCCTCTCCCTCCTTGTCTTATACATGCTGCCACTCCCACATTATTTCCTCATAAGCTAAACATCTGACTTTTCTCCAATGCTTCGGGGCTATAATTCTCAATTTTTTCTCCTCACATTTGGTGTCTATGACCAGAAAGCCACTTTTCGGCTCAATAAGTGGACATATGATAGCATAACATTACACCCCAAACGGTTTAGACCAGGGTTGCCCAACTCCCGACCGCGAGGCCCGAAAGATGTTGGATTTTCGGGGTAACACACATTAATAATCATGAGCTATATTTGCATACAATGATTCTAAATGTATCTACATGTTTTCACATGAATATTGAGGGATATTGTGAAAACCTGTAGGGATTCTGGCCCTTGAGGTGTGGATTTGGACAACCAGACCAACAATTCAAATATGCAGCAACTCCTTTTTCTGACTCTGGAACAAACTCCATCATATACTCAGGCAGCTACGCTAGTTCCCAGCATTCAATAATCATTGAGATGAGATCCACGCAAGAGGCCTTGTCTAAATAATGGAGGAGGACAGTGATGCAATGATGTACAACCATGCCCACCCCCTTTCCAACTTACATCATAACAAATTTCACAGAAAGGTGACATCCTATCATTGAGGCTGGCAAATTGCCTTCTCTAACTTTGTTTTGATGTTTCTATTCTCCCATCCCCCCATGTATTCTTGCACGTCCCGAAGTGAAGTGTTGCATATGGCACATGTACACATCACAATAAATAATTGTTAAAAACTGGTGCTAAATACACATGCTGTAACTAAATCTAAGATTCTGTCTGACATCGTGCACATTATGCACAGATGTTACATGGTGGTAAAATCCGTCTGTAAACAGCTTTTTGAATAATCCCCTCATAAATCATACTCCGCTTACATCCGCCCAAAATTGATCATGCATCCGAGAAAAGTCTACAGTGCTCCCGATTAACCTTCCCTTAATATCTTCCCAGGAATACAATCAAACTTCCCCGCATATCCATAAAAGAAAACAACCATTCACTTTTTATGTTTTAGTCCGAACTAGGGAAGACTCAGAATTTCCCCCCAGAATTATATACAGGTAAGAAATTTCCTTCTGTGAACGCATAGGTTTCTATAAAGAGCTACCTGAACATTGAAAATAATTTTCTATAAGACAGACTCGGGTAATGAGACATTGGGCCTCATTCCGAGTACGGCGCTAACCAATGGCGCTATTAACGCCTTGGTTGACGCCGTACCCGGACCGGCAGCGCCTAGGTGGATGGCGGAATTACCGCCCCATTCCAAGGTTGGCGGGGCAGTAATTCCCCATTCACCAAGGCTCTTCCCCATTCCCAAATGAGCCCCCATAGGGCACAATGGGAATGGGGAAGATGCAAATAACGGTGACCGTTCATTACGGTCACCGTTATTGGCTTGGAGGCCCCTTTGCGCCCTCGACTTTAACACCTGCTCAAAGCAGGCGTTAAGGGCGAGGGCGCAAAGGGAACTCGGAGTATGGCGGTAAGGGATTACCGCCACCGGTCTCGTTACCGGTGGCCGCTATCCCTTACCGCCATACTCGGAATGAGGCCCATTGTGCTATGATTCGCTGGGATTAGTACAACCCTGCCTTACGAGCTTTTGTGCAAATCACACAGATGTGTCCTCTTATGGCACACATGGGTTTGTTCGTAATTGATCAGCTCTTTAGTCTTGTAATCAATGCTCAGGTTCTGACGTCAGCGTGCTTTTCACCATCATTGTGGATTCTTGCTCAATGCTTTGGACTAGAAACTCAAATCTCTTTTCAAGGTGAGATCTGAGAAAGATGCTGACTCAAACAAGTGTCAGCATAATAAATGAAAAAAAAAACATGCCGCACCATGTGAGTCTTTAATGGGAACCATCTTACATAAAAATTACATGGGGTATTTAAAGAAAGTTCAAAATCAGCCCTGTTTAACTGTTTGTGAGGAAGAAGGACTGATTTGTACATTAAACATATTGATTTGTGACAAGAAAATGTATTTGATGATACAGCGTGTCCTTAGTTAAGGCAAAAACGGGCAAATTTGAACGCAACCTATCCAAAACATGTTCACTATACGTAATCAACAAAAGGGATTTGCTCCATGTTTTGCTTTCGTTGAAAGTTGCTGAAGCAACACATGGACAAAATATTCCTTGTGTGAGCTTTCAGTGCTTGTTTAATGATATAGCAGTTTGACCTAATATTTCACTCTGTTGAGCATTCACTGACTCACAAGCTTCCTCAACTGACATGCAGCATCAATCACACCCTGTTTGGGTGAATACTGCTGTCACTCAAGTAAAAACACCACCACGGGTTCAGTCTTAATAGCAGTGAGACCATTGAGGCATAGAGTTGCATCCGCTATTTCATTTTCATCCCTTAATTCATATACGATTTGGGGCCAGAATACAGAAACTTTCCACCTGTGCAAGTGCAAAGTTGCACGATATTAGCACTGGGGCACAGTTTGCCCTATTTGTTAAAAACACTGGGACATATTCGACAACTATTGCACCATGACAACTGCAGTTTGACATTGTATACGCACCAGGGAAAAGAATGCCCTCTTGCAAAAAAAGATATATTTTCACTGCATTATTGTAACAGGGCAAATTTTCCCAAGGGACATAGTGCTAATACCATGCAACTTGTAAATCCTAAGCCTATTTAACTAAACATATGAATTTAATTAATTCCTCATTTGGAAGAACACTACGGGTTGAATGTTGTTAAAATTTGAAATTAACAATGTTCACTCCAGTATGCGCTGGAAACTGTAGCCTATCATTTAATAGGGTAATCCTTTTTGTCCTGCTGACCCCAACTTCTTTAACAAAGAGGGGTGTCATTCTTCTTAAATCAGTCCAAACTTTTTATCCAGCTTCCCCAACACAGGCTTTTCATTGGAGGGGAGTCTGAAATTCAAAATTTGCTAAATCATTCACATTTTATTGTCTGGCTTCCCCAACACAGACCAAAATAGAGTGGTCTGAAAAACAAAACGCTAAATCACCCTATGTTTATTTTGAACCAAATGTGTGGGCGAAAGCCTAAATGCCACATGTATTTGTACCAATCTTGAAATCCAACTGCTAGGCTTTTAAGCCTGTTGGAAAATCAAACTTGCACAACACATTTATAATCGTGTTGGGTATTGATCAGTGAAATTTGGAGAAAGTGAAGAGTTGTGATTGTGTTGTTTTCAACTCACTTTTGTGATGTATTTATGCTGAGAGAAGTTGATTGTGTTGTGCAACAGATAAAGTGGTGTATGACATTTTCATGCACATTTCTATTACTTTTAATTTAAATAAATACCAATATATTTCCCATACACCGGCCTGGTTCTTGGCTCATTGTTAGCTCAGCGGGAGGGATCCAAGGGGCATGATATATGTCTGCAGCAGGGCTGCATAAATGAATCTGTTAAACAGTTTGTTGCATCACACCTTGAGTGGGGAAAGAAGGAAATCCCTGTGTTGAGGGTGGCTTCCCAATAAACTGTTACAGATGCACTCTTGAACAGTTTATCACATTCTGTCGTGTTTTTGAAAGTATGCACCATTTCCTAAAATCCTGCATATACTACATTTATTTATTTATTTATTTTAATATTTATATCGCGCCGGTAGCTCGCGAGCCTCGGGGCGCCAAAACAAGAACACGAGAAGACAGAACAAACAGATAGTGGGACGGATAGGACGGGACGAACACAATTAATTACTCTAACATGGGAGTTAGAACGGTGGCAGATTATTTGAATATGTGGGTTTTTACCATTTTGCTAAAGCGAGTGTAGTTGGGTTCCAGTCTTAGGTGGTCCGGGAGGTTGTTCCAGAGACTGGCAGCTAGGGTCGGAAAGGCTCTGCCTAGGCTGCTTTTAAGTTTGTGTGGGGCTATGGCAATTTTGCCGAGTTGCGACAATCTCAGTGTTCTATTTGGGACGTATGGTTTGATCCTCATTTTTAGGTACGTTGGTTTCTTTCCGTGAATGCATCTATGCACAATGGTTAAGGTCTTAAAGTGCACCCTATCTTCAATTTTCAGCCAGTGAAGCTCCCTTCTGGAGTTGCTGATATGCTCTGTTCTGGATTTGATCTTGATAATTCTTACAGCGTTGTTCTGTACAACTTGGTAGCTTTGTAGGCACTGCTTGGAGGCACCCAGGACTAAGGTGTTCCCATAGTCGAGGTGTGACAGGATGGTGGCTCTTGCTATGGTCGCGCAGTTGTCCTCTAATATAAATGGTCTGATGGCTTTTATCAGTCGTAGATGGTAGGCACAGTTTTTCTTTATGTATTGTACTTGGGCATCAGCCCCCAAGGATGCTTCCAGCAGCATACCGAGGGTTTTAACCTTGCTCAAGACCGATATGGGTGTATCTTTGATCTGAAAGGATGTGTAGGAAGGGGATAGCTTAGCACGGGCGGAGGTTTAACCGAAAATCATGAGCTCTGTTTTTTTCCTGTTACGGCACATCCAATTGGAGTCCATCCATTGCTCCACGTGGTTATATATCGTGGTAAGTTGCTCGCTGTCTTTCTGATAATTGCCACTTAGTTCAAATACAAGCTGCGTATCATCAGCGTAGTTAGTGAAGTAGGTGTTGACATCGTCGAGAACGAGGCATAGGTACCTCAAGTAGAGATTAAACAGCAGTGGTGACATGCTGGCCCCTTGGGGAACTCCACAAAGGATTTCTTTTTCCAAGGAGAACTTGTCCCCCCAGTGCACCCTGGATATTCTGTTTTTTAAAAATGACATTATCCAGCTGGTGGCTTCATCAGAGCAGTTGGTGGACTTTTTTAGAGCATTCTGGAGTAAGTTGTGGTCAAGGAGGTTGAATGCGGCGCTGAGGTCGAGTAGGATGAGAAGGCCTGTCTTACCCTTGTCAATAATACCGAGCATTTTGGTCTGAAGATCTAACATAGCTGTCTCGGTACTGTGGGCAGGGCGGAAACCGGACTGTTGCGGGTGGAGGGAGTACATATACATACTACTCAGTTTACAAACGTCACAGATGCATTATTAAAAACCATTCTGGCTATCGGTAGCAACATCCTTTTGCTAGACGAAATATCCTTATAAGAGGCAGCAAAAACACATTTCACAGAACAGATAAAAGAGGAACTGTGAATAGGGTATACATTAAAAAGGAATATGTACCCTCTACAGCAAGATACCACCCACACAACATTCAGCATTGCAATCCAACATATACAATGCCATAGAACAGCATATACATGCACACACACTCTGTCCCCATACTGCTGTATGTACACACTTCCCTCAGCACTGCAGTAGATTCATGCATACTGCCCCACCACAGTTCATACATGCACAATAGCACCAGCACTGCATAAACGTGCTACACCCTAGCAATGAACTGACAACAAATGCACAGACACATACATGCATCACCAATACCAGCACTGTATTCACACATCACACAACCAACGAAACTTCAAACACACGCGTACACCCTTTTGCAGAACTGTGTACTCCCACACATACACACTCCCTTCACCCAGCACACGTAGCACTCCACATCCATAGAGATCCCACATGTAATCTCACCTTCTAGTGCTAATTGAGCATATTGGAGTCTGGGCTGACAGTAAGTTCTGGTGACTGTTATGGTATCTGTATTCAGTGTGATGAATATGAGAAAAATTGAACATGGCCTTATTGTCATTAGAGGAACATGGCATTGTTTTCTTAATTGAGTTTCACTAAATCTTGCACCTAAATGATAACTGGGCATGTCTGTTGCTCGCACTTTTTTGCTAACTGGACATGACCTCGCAAACCTTTTATAACTGAATGCAATGGAATTTATCGCAGGTGTGATAACTGGCCATAGTGGATCCAAGTAACGCTATACATACGGACAATATCCTTAACATGGACGTGATTACCTGGGCATTGGATAGTGACATTTTATGGTAAGAGGTTGACTGAGGGTAATAGAGTGAGATTAACCAGTTGAGGGGTTATGGTAATGAGACTTGCATCAGGGACACATAATAACTAACAGACATAAATATCATTAACATTAAAGGCCTCATCATGGTTAACAATTACATACATATTACAGTTAGATCGCATGCATGTTGTCTTGGTGGAAGAGGGGGACTGAGGCCACATAGTGGTAGTAGTGGGGCTTTTGTCAGTTAATGGGGAGTGGTAAAATGGCTCCTTCACTGGGCAGTAAGTGGAGTCTGGGTCTGTACTTGAACTATTCTACCAATGTGCTGGATTTAATATTTTGGGAGGGTGTACCATTGATGGGAGGGCAAGTAGGTGGAAAGAGCTGAAGCAGGGAGAAGATCAAAGGGGCAGGGAGAAAAGTTGAGGAAGGAGGTGGATCATTGAGAGTGGGAGGGATAGTGAGGAAATCAACAAGATAGCGTGAGGTAAGACTGTGCATGGCTTTGTAGACTAGATATAGACATGGTTTTGCATGAACGGCCATTCTGCATGATGGTGATGGTGTGGAGAATATGAGACTTTTCAAGGAAGTTTGCAGAGAGTGCCGGTAGCAAAGTTGTCTGTTAAGTTAAATGGAGGTAAGGAGTACAGGGGGGATAGTGGAGTAGGCTCATGCAGTAATGTTCACTCAGTGAGAAATAGGTCTTCTGTTTTGGAAAATTTAACCACCAAGGAGTGTAGCACCATCTGGTGGAGGATGTCTGTGAGGCAACTGGCAATGTATTTGGTGGTGTCATTGGTAAAGGAATTAAAGGAAAATAAGATCTGTTTGCCATCAGCCAATAGGGTGTATTGAAATACAAATAATTAGATCAATTTGCCCATTGAGGCTGTTTAAGGGGAGAAGAGAGGTGGGCCAAAGTTTGAGTTTGAAAAAAAAGATGTTAGTATCCAAATACATAGAGAAGGACTTGTTAGATGATAAAAGGTTACCCAGTCAATGCCAGTGCCCTTGAAGCGAAGGCATGATAAGACTTGAAGGAGCAAGCTATCTTCAGTAACGTAGGCTGCAGAAAGATGAATTAGGCCCACAATAGAGGAAAGGTGAAGGTGCTGAGTAGTTGTCAGAAAGTTGGAGACATGGGTGGGAGCAGTTTCGATGGAGTGTTCCAAGTGGTCCTGCTCAAAGGACTGGCAGATTGAGTGCATCTCGAGGTAGCAATGTTGTTGAAGACAACTCGTTTGAGGACTTTTTGAGTTGTGTGGAGGATCTGTAGATGGAAGGATTATTCAATTCAACTGTGAATTTCTTAATAATGTGGTGAAGTTGGCTATTTTCAAACAGGCAGTGTAAACACCTATTGGGAGGCAGAGAAAGAGAGAGAAAAGAGAGAGAGAGGGAGAGAGAGCAGAGGCGTAGGCAGGGTAGGGCCTGAGGGGCAAGGCCCACCCACAATCTGTAAATGCCCACTCAGCAGCGCTGTGTGGGCATTTACAGATATTTTTGTCAGTGCAGTGGGCTCAACTACATTAGCATCAGTCCCCATTTGCTAGAGAATCCTGGCTACGCCTCTGAGAGAGAGGGAGAGAGATAGAGAAAGAGAAAGGTAGAAAGAGAGAGAGAGAGAGAGAGAGAGAGAGAGAAAGAGAGAAAGAGAGAGAAAGAGAGAGAGAGAGAGAGAGAGAGAGAGAGAGAGAGAGAGAGAGAAATGCCAGCTTGAAATCTTTTGTGACACAAATGTATACTTGATGAATGTGTTAGCTGAGCCGAGGATGGGTAGAAGTTGGGTGGGAGTGGATGGGAGAGAAGTGGGATAGTGAATAAAGGGCAGGGAGACAGGACACAGAGGGAATGTGGGAGTATTTAGGAGAGAAGAGATGGTTGACCTGGTGTTGCATATCTTTTAAATTTAAGAGGCAGCATTGTCAACTGAAATAGAGGTAAATAAGTAGTTTTTGGAGGAGATAATATAGAGTGTACGGTCATGGAAAGTTTGCAACAGTGGGAGACAGGAAAGGATATATAAGATTAGAGCAGTGTGTTTGATAGTGGTTTTGATAGTTAAGTGTACAATCGATTTGTGTAATTAATATATATCTGTATAGAACCTTGGTTGGGCATTCTTTTATTTTGGAATGTGTTGCCAATGGATCACTTCCTGGAGCTTACACCTGAGGCTTCTGCTAAGATTCCCAAGGCACCCACCATGGCCATTTGACCCCTTCTGCTGCCTGGAAACCCTAGCTGAGCACCACCTGATCCGGTCTTGTGACCTGCTGAAGTGACCTGTGAATGTCTTCTGTCTCATAGACTCTTACTTGTATCTTCAGATCCTTCATGGAACTTCCTGGAACTAAGTCCAGAGTCTGTGGCCTGATTCCTCCTCAGCACCTGCAGCTGCCAGCTGCCCCCCTCTGCTGCCTCCATGGCCCTCCTCCAGGACCATTCCAAGCACTATTCAGCCAGATCACGCAACTTTCTAACATGACCCGAGAACATATTCTGGCCTGTGGATTCCTACTTGGATCTTTAGATCCTTCCTGGAACTAACACCTGAGGCTACTGCCAGAGGTCACTGTGCCACCTGCTGCTGCCACCCTGCACCTCCTGCTGCCTCCAAGACCCACCTCGAGAACCATACTAAACACCATCGGCCTGGTTATTGGACTTGCCATGTGACCCACATTCCCCTTTTATTACAGCTTTCAAGGGCATCCTCGCCACGCTTGTCCTCCTCAAATGGGAGCCTATCTAAAGACGCTTCTCATTGCCTGTTTACTCCTATTTGGACTGATTTGCTTGGACCTTCCTATTTCGATTATGCATTGAGACCTCCCCTGAACCTAACCACATTTCATTATAGTAATTGCTACAGTTTCTTCTACACCCTCTCACATCTATCTCTATTTCCAATGCCTTCCACTATTCCTTGTCTCTACTCCTCTCAATCCCCTACTTTGTCCTCCTCTCACCTTTGCCACTATTCCAATCTTATATACCTTACCATGTCCTAAACCCTTCACCCAATTATCTCTGTTGGTTTATGGAACGTATGTTCCATCTGTAGTAAACCTCACTCCAGTTCCACTGTCCTTTCTCTTCTCAATTAACAATGTCTTTGCTTCACCAAATCATGGCATATTCCCTCTAATACTTCTAATCCTGCTTTTCTGTCTTCAGCATCCAGTAAATTCTGCCACACCCCTCGATGGCAGGGGTATCTGTGTTGGCATTCTCTACCACTCTCCTTGCCTAGCATCTCCTCATACTCCTAATTTCCCCTCCTTCAGATCATTCGTATATAACTATTCTCATTTTCTAAACCCTATTCCGTTGTCTTTCATCTTATATATTGATCTCCTGGATCTAACTCTTCTGTTTTTGATGACATGGACTCCATTGTTTTTGTTCCCTCCCCATCTTCCACTTCTTTTGACCCTTAACACCTTCTCTTCTCCCTTTCTCACATCTCAGGTTTCTCTCCTATCTACTCTTCTGTAGCACTCAATATCCCTATTTACTCACATCCAATCTAACCTCTGATCACTTTTGTATTCCCTTTGCTTTCCCAATGCCCCTTACTCCTGCTTCCCATTCACCTACACTATCATTCCATAATTCTGACCTACGCTCCTTTTCGACCTGTATGTTTTATCTGCGCCTGCTTTACCTTTATGATTGGGATCACTGTTGATTTGAAGATGTGTGGGGACTGAGTAGGAGGATTAGCCACCCTTCACCTTTTTATTTGTGCAGGAGGTGCCTAGTGTGAAGCATAACACATCTAGAACTGAGCAATGGAGTACTCCCACTGCAAGGGTTTTGAGACAGATTGGAAGTCTCCTCTTGCAGGAAAGGGAAAAAGAATGACCAATCAGAGGTGATTCAGTGGGAGCAGAGTCCCAGGTGCTGAGGTTGGTTAGATGAGACACGAATTGTGTTTCAGAGTATGGAACGCTACCAAGGAGTAAAGGAGAATGAGAAATGAGGGTAGTTTTGAGTGGTGCACAGTGGTAAGAATTTTGGAGATTTAGGTCACTGTTAACATCACAGAAACCTTTTCTGCATTTCCTTTTAGTTTAGAAACTTGCCAGTTTGGAGGCGGTGATTTGCGAATATGAGATAATATATGAATAGGTAAAGAAAGGAGGTTGTTAAGATTAGGAGAAAGGAGGGAAGACAGTTAGGTTTTGTCTTATGTTGGATAGCTTAGAGAGGACACAAACCACTTAGGGAGAATAGTTATTTTCTATGTTCGATACGCCTCATGTGGGGGAAAAGACCTGCCTCTTACATCATAATATCACACAAAACAAGGACAGGTACATGGTCGTTGAGTCTCAAGACCTTTTCTCAAAATCTATTATTGTATTCCCTAAGCCTCACCCTAGCGGGAAGAACACCCTGTCCCTCCGGGTTGTTCTCACCCTGAGTAGCGATGGTGTGCCGCCTATGTAACAGGATAGGAAAGAGGGATAAGCTGACCCTATTACTACAATGATAATGCTTTCTTATAAAAAAAATGGAATCTGGGAACCAGTCCCACGATTGGCAAAAGGGGTGGTAGAGCAGTTCATGTGGGAGTTTTCAATGAGTTGTATAATACCATGTAGTGTATCCCCCCCTCCTCAAAGTATGCTCGACCTACCCATAAAAATGACTTTGAAGATAGAAAAAAGAGAGTGATAACACTCTCTTTATCACCAATTTGTCTTTCGCACTTAATGCGCATTTTACTTTAGCACATTATTTTCCGCAATATTCATTATTGCATTTATTGGAGGGCAGTTAGAAAGACACAACAAATATAACTAAAACCAATCCCTTGTCATATAGGCACTAGTCGTGTGTAGTTGTTATTTTCCAGCAAGTATCTCGCATAGTTTAGATATATCTGAATAGTCTCTGGTCGACCGGTTTCAATGAAACATTTTTTGAAGTCATCTTCCTCTGGACCGATTTCTTTATTTGAGCTGGGGTCATCCGCCCGTCACATGTGATGGGGCACCCAGTCCAACCTAGGGAGTGAAGTCAAAAATTACCTATTTTATTCCGGGTTCTTTTTAGGGAATACTTTCAGATATAAGCACACAACGCTAGTGTCAATATATTTTACAGTGACATTTATTTTCGTTATATCTTAGAGAGGAAGCGTAGCCCAAAGTTATGTGAAACCTACCAGTTTCCCTAACGTTATGCATGTTTGTGGTGGTATTGACACAGGCGCACGCCTCCCATATCAGTCACCTGTATTGTGTGTCAACAGAATGTTCACTTTAGCACCTTCATGCTCCCAAATGTGTGGGCAGCCGTTGGAAAATCTCATTTTCTTTGGAGTTTGAAGTTGTCAGAGAGAATAACTCTTATCCTCAAAGAAATATTTGTTTCCAGTCGTGATTTTCATGAATACGTTGAAAGCTACTGTGGCCACAAACATGTCTAGTGGTTGATAGATTGCATCCACTGTCAGCACTGTAATCATGTCGGGATCGATGTCCCATTTAATCTGTAAAAACATACAATGAATACAATGTCAATATCTTGATTAACAAAGCGACTACCTTCGTCATGACGGTATTTCTCTGCAATTATAAAACCGTTCAATCTCCTTCCTGCTAAAATTCAACAGTGCACCGCGTATTGGTTTGTGTGTCGCGGGAAACGCGTTATTGTTTTTATTTTGCGTCATTTCACCTGCAATTGTCACTTCAGAGCTGACTTTCATCAATTTCATTCAAGAATGTATGGTTTATCTTGCTCAAGAATGTTGCAATTCCAGCTGTATGATTCACATCCACTGCGTTTTCAAGGGTATGTGCACTCCACATTACACACACTTGAAATAAATGGTCGCATTCAAAGGTAATCATGTATTAGACAACTTCCATAACATTGCCAGTGGCAGTTTTCAGTGTTGTGTGTCTGTCTTACCCGAATGTTGAAGGCTCATTCCAACTCCAACAGGGTTTGATTGCCACAGCCATGTTGTAATCATTACGTCTAAGCAAGAAATGGCTGTCAGGGACGTCATTTAGGGGTCGCAAGAGGTCGCAACTGCGACCTCTGAGGTCTCCCTTGCGACCTCTGTGGTCTCCCTTGTGACCTCTTAAAAAAAAAGGGGGGGGGGATTTGTAATGCAAGCTCCTGTGCTGTGGCCAGCACCATGTGGCGTTTTACTTCTGGAGTGGCTGGCCTTCTTGTTCAGGCCCTTATATAAAAGAAGAAAAATAAAAACAGGAGTGCCACAAATCTAACACTTTCAGCACTGACCCTAAATAAGAAAGAATAGGAATACCAAATCTTTCTGGAATTCTATACATTAATCGCTAGACTCATTAAAGGTTTATTTCAGGCACCATTCAGGGGGTGAGTCACTGATTTAGTCTGTTCTTAAACGCCCCAACTCAGCCTTTCATCCTTCTGAGGTTGATAAATGAGTACAAACACAGGTTGGGTAATATTGGGTGTATATTTTTTCTATATAAAGTGCTTAAGCGTAAGTGCTATATAATAACACATTGGGCCTCATTACGACCCAGGCGGTAAGTTACCGCCTGGGCCGTCACTTTACCACCATGGCGTAAACTATGTTTACGCCATGGTGGTTGGCGGACTAACCGCCCCATTCCGACCTTGGCGGGGCGGTAAGTCCCCAATCCCCATTTACCCTTCCCCATTCCCATTTTTGCCCCATAGGGCATAATGGGAGTGGGGAAGGCGTTAATTACGCCACCGTAAATTACGGTGGCGTAATTAACTCCATGGTCCCTTAGCGCCATGGATTTTAACACCCGCTAAAAGCGGGTGTTAAAACCTCCATGGCGCTAAGGGACCTCGTAATTGGCGGTAAGGGGTCGGCGCAGCTAACGCTGGCGTAAACCCCTTACCGCCAGGGTCGTAATGAGGCCCATTATCATTTGGTCATGGACGTCTGCTTGCATTCACAGTAATTTGGTAATATGGGCCTATACACACTGATCTTAACGATACATATGGTGATCCATTTTTATTTTGATATCGTAACCATATTTTTCGTACTGTACAATGCTATGTTATGCCACTTCCTTATTTGTCAACTGGTGAAAGGTTGCGTCCCGCAATATCACTTCGAGGTGTGGTCAAATGACATCCCTTCATGTGATGTCATCAGGGGTCAAGGGTCGTGTGATGTCACTTCTGCTAACCCTGGCATTTTGGTGAAATGACGTCCCTGAAGGCTGCTGGTCGAATGCTTGCATCATACCCTCAATAACTGCTTCTCAGAGACATTTTTAATCAAACGACCCAACTGTAGTCCATATGGCAAGAATATTTATGACGCGTTTGAGGACTTTTCTGTGACTTTCGTTTAACAGGATGAATGAATCATGAAAGGCAGGGGGCACCAGATAATATTCCCCAGCCATAACTTGATTACAATCGAAAACACATCTATTGTAGGTGCATTTGTATGCTGAAGTATCCAGGGGCATATCTGTGTATTTCACGAGTGTGGTGAAAAAGGAATACGCCATTGCTGTGTTCCTTATGGTTTTATGCAAACAATTATCTCCAGCTGGTTCGTTAAAAAAGTGCTTTGTGATTGCAATTACGTTGCCTACATAAATAACACACACAGCAGGGGTGTTCAGTCGTTTCATTGAATAGATGTACTTCCTTGCATTTCCTTCATGGGGATATAATATATACATGTATATTTTAGGGTATGGGGTATCGGGGTAGGGACGTGGGTGGTAGAATAATGTTGGTGACTTGTCTGTGTATTGCTGGGTGCCTGTCCATATGTGCCAAAACACTAATTCAATGTAGTACCTCCAACACACCTCCAGATTATTATAACTTTTCACCACCATGGATATGTTATTGTCTAGTTCTCGAATGTTTGTTTTCAATGTATATTTTTGTTAAGTATAAAGCTCCAACACGCGCGAAAACTTTAATGGCTGAATGTATTAAGTAAAGCACTAACAGACCCCCAGCACAGCTCCTTCCCATAGTGAACACCTCCAACTGGTGTGCTTGGAACTAGAGCCAACATTACAGATAACATTCTGCATGGAGTGTTAACTACCTCACGCTCCACACTTAAACAATGGGCCTCATTACACGTTAGGCGGTAAGGGTTTACCGGTACCGTTAAGGGCACCGGTACCGGTAAACCCTCACCGCATTACTACGAGTTCCCTTTGCGGAACCCGACCTTAACGGCTGGTTTTACCAGCCGTTAAAGTAGGGTGCCGCAAAGGGAACTTGGTGCTAATTACGGTATCACAATTTGCGGTACCGTAATTAGCGCCTTCCCCATTCCCATTATGCCCTACGGGGGCAAAAGTGGGAATGGGGAAGGGCCTTGGTGAATGGGGAATTACCGCCCCCGCTCACCTTGGAGTAGGGCGGTAGTTCCGCCATCCACCAAGGCAGACTCGGTAAAATACCGGCAGCAACCATGGCCATGGTTACCGCCTACCGTGTAATGAGGCCCAATATATATTACAACACATCTCCCTTCACAACCGGAATCCTGTTCTTATTCCACACTTGTCCGCCACTCACCCTGACCGCACACTTCAAAACTGCCACCACCCATATGGAATCAGAGTATAACAATTTTATATTTTCTTTAAACGGAAGAAAAATATTTCAAACTGGTAACCACTCTAATAAAAAAAAATGTCTTCTGCCTATTGGGTCTGATGCACACAAAAAGCACACTAGGCCACCGCTAATAACGTGTGATGCAAAACTGTTGCACAGCAAGTATGTTCACAAAATAAAAAGGATTGCATCCTACACATCCACAAACTCCCACAATGTAGCCCAACACTGCACCTTGGGCCAACATTGAGCCACGACAGATGCGCTAAAAAGGCAAATGCAGCTGACTGCTAAAAGGCACCTGCACTGAGTGGTGCAATCATACTCATTGCCTCAAAAACAACCTCCTCTTTCCCCATTAGCAAAGGCAGTCGGTGAGTGGCCCTATCATACACAACGCCTCACTATAGAAACAAGAAGCATGCCTGAAAGAGGAACTGCCAAGTGTGAGTGACCCCAACATACTGCAATATGAAGTGAAAGGCAATTACATTAGAAACTGGCCAAACAACAGTACCAATGGTAGCAGTGTCTGTGCAGTTTATAGTTCCGAAGCAACATTGCTAGGAGTGAAGAAAGTTGCTGGGCCTCATTACGACCCAGGCGGTAAGGGGTTTACGGCAGCGTTAACAGCGCCGACCCTTACCGCCTGAGTACGAGGTCCCTTAGCGCCATGGCGCTTTTAACACCTGCTTTTAGCAGGTGTTAAAATCCATGGCGCTAAGGGACCATGGAGTTAATTACGCCACCGTAATTTACGGTGGCGTAATTAACGCCTTCCCCACTCCCATTATGCCCTATGGGGCAAAAATGGGAATGGGGAAGGGTAAATGGGGATTGGGGACTTACCGCCCCGCCAAGGTCGGAATGGGGCGGTAAGTCCGCCAACCACCATGGCGTAAACGTAGTTTACGCCATGGTGGTAAAGTCACGGCCCAGGCGGTAACTTACCACCTGGGTCGTAATGAGGCCCGCTGTCCTCTATGTGTTGAAGGTAATGCTTGTCTACTGCTTCCTCAAGGATCAACTGTAGGAAGGGAACATCCATGATGGAACAGTAGTTGCTAAGGTAGTTGTGTCCAGTCTTGCTTACTTAACATTTGCAAGCATTTCTCCATTCTTGAGTGTTGAGGTGAAGGTGCCCTGAATTCAGTAGCGATGGATGATTGCGAGTGATGGGAAGACTGCTTCAGTTGGAAATATCTACAGCATGGAGGCAAGGAGGATGTACAGATGATCTATGTTGAGAGGTTTGATATTTGGCCAAAGGAGATGTGTGTACAGCAGTCAGTTGTGGTGTTGCAGTCCTATCTGCATGCAAATCCCAAATACCCACTACATGATGAGACATTTCAAGCAGCTGGACTCCTCCAAGGACCTTAGTATGTTTGTGTTTGGGAGACACTGCATCAAATGATTCATGGTGAGGAAGGATAGCTCAGGGGCAACACATTTGGCTCGGAAGCAAGACAGCATACTGCAACACAGGTTTGAATCCTGATCCTGCACCTAGAACCGCTCGCTGGTATTGGTGTTATAAAAGAACAATTATAATAATATATAATAAGGTCCTCGAAGATGGCTCTGCCTTTGGGTATGTCCTTGCCTAGGGTGTTCATGCAGTATTTGGCCTTGACAGTGTTGATCAGTGGGCTGTGTGTAGTGAACACTTTCCAGAGTTGGGTGGGCATGGATGCAGTGCCGGATACTTATCAAGTTTACTAAATGCCTATTGATGCATGTTTTGTAGAGGTTGAGTTCTTCAGTGACGGTATGTGGTGTGTTGGCACACATGTCTATGGTGGGTGATGATGGTTTCAAGAGTGTTGCTTATTGTTTGGATAAGAGTTTCAGTCATAATTACTTTCACTAACATCAGCCCATGTGAAGAGGAAGTTGCTGATATCTTCTGTGACATCTTATACTGAGAACTGACTGAATGATGCAAAGGTCTGTTTGCTGCCTCACCGATGGATGTGTTTGACTGGGGGTAGTGTGACTAATGGGAAAGTTTAATTGCTCGATTCTCCAACAAGTTCAGTTTCACTGGAGAGGCGTGACAGAGGGTATGTAGGGTGGTGATGATGAGGAAGAAGATGGAACCTGTTCTGTGTGTTGTGTTCATTGTGTGTAGTGTATGGGTCATTGGGCACCATTACGAGTTTGGAGGCAGCCATGGTGCTATTAGCACCATGGCTGCCTCCAAACCGGGCTCCATTACCGGGTCCCTGCAATCGGGACTTACCGGGTCATTCCGACATAGGAGGACCCGGTATTTCCTCCTTGCAGGAACCATTCCCCATTCCTATTTGAGCCCCCATAGGGCTCAATGGCAATGGGGAGGGAGGTAATAATGGAGACATCACATGTGGCCCGTTATTACCTCCCTCTTCCCCTCACGGAACCCGGAAAAGATGTTTTGGGGGTCATTCTGAGGTTGGAGGTAAGGAATTACCGGCACCGGTAAGGGTGCCGATGCCAGTAATCCCTTACCTCCGTATTCCGAGGTCCCTTTGCGGGTCCTTCCTTACCGCCTGCTTTTAGCAGGAGTTAAGTACGGGACCCGCAAAGGTACTTCGGAGGTAATTACGGTACCGTAATTTAGGGTGCCGTAATTACCTCCTTCCCCATTCCCATTGAGCCCTATGGGGCCGAAATGGGAATGGGGAGGGGCAAAAGGTGAATGGGGAATTACCGGTCCCAACCCTGGAATAGACTGGTAATTACTCCATTCACCATGCCGGATTTGGGAGGGTTTCAGAGGCAACCAAGCAGCTAATTACTCCATGGTTAGCTCCAAACCCGGAATGAGGCCCTTTGTTTTACCAGACGTCTGATCCGGGTCCCGCAAAGGGAACCTCGTGATCGGCGCTCCCGTAATGAAGGGTGCCGCTCCCGTATCGGCACCCTTCATTACGGGAGCTCCACCCTTGTAATGAGGCCCATAGTGTTGAGAAGGCAGTAGAAACATTATTTCAGCCAACTGTTTGTTGGATTGGCTGGAATGTTGAAGTCACTGAGGAAAATGCTGTTGCAGTGAGTGAGAGACATTGGGCCTCATTACGAGGTAGGTGGTAAGGGATTACCGGCTCCCTTCCTTAACCGGTTTTACCAGGCATTATGGATGGGACCCGTTAAGGGACTACAAATTGAAAATTGCAAATTGCGGTACCGTTATTAGCTCCATCCCCATTCCCATTGAGCCCTATGGGGGCTCGAATGGGAATGGGGAATGGTTCCCGGAATGGCGACTTACCGGGTCCTCCAAGGTTGGAATGACCCGGTAAGTCCCTATTTCGGGAACCCGGAACCGGAATGCGGTAAGGGGGTAGCCATGGTGCCATGGCTACCTCCTACATTGTAATGAGGCCCATTGTTGAGACCAAGGGCCTCATTGGGAGGTGGGCGGTAAGGGATTAGCAGCACCGGTAAGGGCACCGGTGCCAGTAATCCCTTACCGCCCTACTACGAGTTACCTTTGCGGGTCCTTCCTGAACGCCTGGTTTTACCAGGCGTTAAGGACGGCACCCGCAAAGGGATACCGGGGTCAATAACGGTACCGCAGTTTGCGGTACCGTTATTGCTGCCTTCACCCTTCCCATTGAGCCCTATGGGGGCCCAAATGGGAATGGGGAATGGCCCTGGTGAATGGGGAATTACCGGTCCCGCTGACCTCGGAATGGCCTGGTAATTCTCCATTCACCAGGCCGGAGTCGGAAGGGTTTTAGAGGCAGCCATGGCACTAATAGCACCATGGCTACCTCCAACCTCGTAATGAGGCCCCAAGTCAGTGAACTATACGATCAAAGAATATTTTCCCTTAGGAGGTAGATGATGTTGAAACTCACAGGGCCTCATTACGACCCTGGCGCTGACGGAATGAAGGGGGCCGGTACGGGACCGGCCCCCTTTATTCCATCAGGGACGATTATGAGGTTCCCTTTGCGGGACCCGGATCAGACATCTGGTAGAACCAGACGTCTTTTCCGGGTCCCGCGAGGGGAAGAGGGAGGTAACAACGGGACACTTGCAATGTGCCCATTGTAACCTCCATCACCATTATCATTGAGCCCTATGAGGGCTCAAATGGGAATGGGGAATGGTTCCTGAAAGGATTATATGGCCTCATGAAATCAACGTTCCGTTGTACTCACAGTCAGCATTCGTTTATTGTAGTGATTGCATGCACTATTTTGTTGTAAGTGTGCTATATTCATAGCAACTATTGCCATGTCTCCATTTAATGGAGGAAGCTTGCTATGTTTCCTATGTTGCTGCTTTTGTGGCATGTGATGTGCTCAGAGAGGAAGCTTTCCCTCAGCTGATGGCACCATGCCACAACAGGGTACATCTGTTAGGGGTACCAGGAACATCGGCCACATGTGAGGCAAGACACGCATTCTCCTTACCCTGTTGTGTCCATAGCTGTGGGGGCTGGAGCATGGTCAGCACCATTGACACCAACATCACTGGAGTTGTCAGTGTTGGGAGGTGCAACTTCATCAGGTACAGGGCGTCATTCACAGATTGTAAGCTCATTGCAACAGCGCAGGTCATTGTGTTCATGCCTATGTATGCCACTAGTGGATTTTCCAACAGCTGTCCTCTCGGATTCCAACAGGGAAAAGCCAGAAAGTCTAAACTTTAAATTATGTATTTTTCTGCCCGTAAAAACCTTGAGGATTTAATCTCCACCACATTGCAAATCAACACCTCAGTGTGTGCATGTGCTGAGTTATATTTGGTAAGGTACACTTTTTCTGCACCAGGTCAATCTGTTTTAATCTCATATCTTTGGACAGACCGACGCACAGACTGCACCTGACAGTACCGCACTATTGTTCAAAGATGCCAGCCCATATGCAGCTACCAACACGCTGTATGAGCAAGGTCCATGTTTCAACAACACAAATAAAAATAAAAAATGGCATGCCAAAATGCCAACCTGGCCACACGAGACAGAAGAGAAAATGAGTCTTGGTATAAAATGATCATCTTGGCCTTCTTGTTCGACAGGCAATTTAATGCACACTGAGACAAACAGAGGATACTGCCCTATGCTTTTTACCCATAGCACTTTCCAAAAATTTCGAGTGCACAGCGTTATTTTCAGATGCGTAGCTAGGATTGTCTAACACGTGGGGTCTGAAGCTAAGGTAGTTGGGCGAACTGCAGCGACATTAACATCTGTAAATGCTGACACTGTGCTTCTGAGCGTGCATTTACAGATTGTGGGTGGGCCTTTGCAAGCTCAGGTCCTACCCTGTCTATGCCTCTGGCCTGGAACCGTTCCCTTCAAAGGAGACTTTGATGTGGACAGATGAGCAATTTCCTTACCACTGCTTGGCTTGGTTCCTGAGAGAATGGTGTCTTTGCTACTCTGCTTTTCTATATGCCCAGCCACATAACTTGGGAATACATCTTTAAAAACTGCTCATTGCCTCTCTGTTGCCTCTCTAAACGTCGCAAAAATTGTCACTGCTCTGCCTTTGATACTCAACCAAATTGTGATAACTACATATATTGTGGACTTACTTGCCTCACGCGGCCCTGCTATTATGATGTAATGAAATCCAGAGTTTGTTTTGATCTGAACCTATATGTGGATGTTGGTTTCAAAGCACCCAAAGCAAAGTTCAGATGTTAAAGGGGCGAGAGGATGGGTTTCATCTGCCAGGTATTCAACAACAAAGAATCGTGCACCACAAATATTAGCACGGTTCAGCTTTAGACTAACGAAACCTCATGGCATATCAATCAAAATCATTAAAGAAAAAGACACTTTTATCTGAAAAATTTCGAGCAGAGTATCATAATATATTGATATACGTTTAAAAATCCCTTTAAAAGAGATTGAATGGGAGGATAGCTCACGGGCAACGTATTTGTCTTGGAACTGGTCTCCTGTGTTAAGCACATGGTTTCTCCCCATGGGCATTGTCTCTCTGTAGCACTTTAATGAGGAAATATATATATATATCAATATATCATCATACTCTGCACCATTTATTTAGTTATTGGATATTTGTAAGGTGCCTATACACCAAATGGTGTTTAAAGGCACCACAAGACAGATAGGGTTGGGGGGAACAAGGGAGAAGATGTCAATAACAGTCCTACTAGTCCTTGTGACATTCGGATCATGAAAGTGCAGTAACAAGTGCGAGGGAGAGGGGCGGTGAGTTGCGATCTGCGAAAAATACAAATTGCAAGGGTGGTAAGAGAAGTGCAGGGCAAAGAGGAGAGAGTGTGAGTGAAAAGAGGGGTTGGAGCAGGGAAGAGGGCCACAGGGGCTAGGCAAGTGCTAAGGGGAAGTCGGGTGGGCAAGTGCCAGGGTTTGCAAGGGATGCAGAGGGTGAGAGTCCACATGCTAAGTGCGAGGAAGGGGTTGGACTAGGCGGGGTGGCCTGGTGCCCTGTAGAACTCAGAGGGAACCAGCAAGCCAGTCACCGAAGAAGACTGAGACATTAGCAGGGAGTAGGAGAGGGAAGGAAGAAGAGAAAAGAAGGGTCTTGATGAGCTGCCAGAAACTTAAGGAGATCCCGCTCAAGCCTGACAAGGGCAGGGAGACCATTCCATATGGAGGCTGCTGCTGAGAGAAGCATCTGACCTGCACAGAGTTGGATCTAGAAGACCAAAGGCCTCTAGCAGGGAGTAAAGTTGGATGTAGTAGGGTCCCAGTCACCAGATAGCCTTGTGGATGATAGAGAGGTTCTTGAACCTGATCCTGGCAGTAACTGGTAGCCAGTGGAGACATTATGAGGCTGGAGAGATGCAGTCCCTGGGAGTGAGGTCAAGGATAAGCCTTGCAGTCTTATTATGAATTAGTTCAACAGGGCAAAGGGAGGATAAAGGAAGATTGAGGAAGAGGCTGATGCAGTAGTCGAGCCTAGAGAGAACGAGAGCTCTGGAGACATTGAGTTTCTGGGGGAAGGTGAGGAAAGGGATAATGCCTCTGAGGAGATTCAGCTAATAGTTAGCCTTCATGGCAAGGTCTATGATGTGAGGAGAGAAGGAGAGACAAGAGTCAAAGATAACACCAATGTTATTGCCTCACAAGAGGGTGAGGGGAGGGGACCCTCAGGCCGGCCAGAGGGTAGGACGGAAGGTGGGAGCTAGGGTCCCAATGAGAAAGATCACAGTCTTACTGGAATTAGGACATATAACATTGACAGCTCTGTTGGAATCGAAATAATATTATACCTCCTATTGCATTGTTTGAATGTGTGTTGGCCTACGCCAAGTTGTCTAAAACATCGTGTGAATAGATTCCGCGGCAAGGTCTTGACCTTAACGAAAACTGTGTAAATCGCCATCTTGGATTTAGCCGCCATTTTAGGTTCTCTTGTAAATGTGGAAGTCACCTTGAACACCAAAATGGAGGCCGAATGACATTTCGAGTGAGATTCTGGCCGTTGTGACCTCCGCACACATGAATAAGTAATATGCCTGCAGGCCGATTGTTGGGGTCGCGAACTGAGACCTTGTCCTATCCCTGACCTATGTGTAAATGAACAACTGTATCAGCGTAACTGATCAAAATGCATACATTATGGGATTGACTTGGCAAGGAACCCTAGGCCTGGTCCTAAGAATGGTTAACCCGCGAGGGGGTTGGCCAGAGCAGGATAAAGAGTATAAAAACACAAGTATCCCAATGTACGGTCTCTCTCAGTAACGCAGTGAACTCTCGTTGAAGATCGTTCTGTTACTCTGAGAGCCGAATAGCTATCCGTTTGTCAATTGACTTTTTGATAACTGTTGTAGCTTTTGAATAAAGCACTTTGTATGTTCTTTGTAACCTGTGTTGGTGTGTTTCCTTTGGGCTTCCCGGCCTCATATCAATTTCTCTGTTTTCACAGTTGGCGCCCGAATAGGGACCCTCAAGATTGATGCCGGATCATTGAAGGTTGACGCAGACTATCGAACCGGGATCGGACGTTGTGATTCTGCGGGCCCGACCGATCAAGACGCGATACCTCGGCAGCGCTGCACGATCCGATCCTTGGACGATAGTCATGTGGTCTGACACGGCATCTTGACGAGGGTCCAATTTTTGAGGCGGGCAGATTTGCCAAAACCACCAAACACAAGGTAAAATTCGTTAGGTAATTTCTTTGATAAACCGTACGGTCCTCCTTAGGTTTGGTCAGGTGCAGTCGTGACCCGGCTCTTAATTTAACCCTGACAATTTGAATTTGGCGTATTGTATCTGCAGACACAATTATTGACCAGGTAACACCAAATTTTTGTGAAATGCCTGGGAAATTTTCTAGCTGCTTTAGGGCTCTGTTCTGCAGCGATCGACAATCCTTGGAATTTAGCCACCCGGCACCACAGGAGGGGTCGCCGGCATGTACTATGTACTGTAAGTATGGCATTGGAAGTATAGTATTTAATGATATTTGGCACAGACAGACCAGACATGCCTCCGAATTTCAGTGGCCAATCAATGGTAGTTTTGAGATCCCCCGTATTGAATACTTAGAATCGATCTTGTTAAAGAAGAAGGCTAGACCAGCAGCCTTTGATGTTTTACAGAATTGGAAAAAAGATGCATTACAGCAGCTTAAAAGTAGGGATAAACATGCACGTCGTCATAAAACAAACACCGAAAAAGCATTATTATATGATAAAGAAAGCGTTCAGAATCAGTTAAAAACATGGATAGAGCTTTTTCACTCGGGATCCAGAAAATTTACCCCTCTAAAGATTTCCATGTTTCTGAGGAATTTATCGAGAAGTTATTAAACGAACGCAGGCCTGATGCCTCTGCGCCACCTCCGTATGCTCCCATTTTGGGCGCTGTGCCCATTCCTGCTGTTACTCCTGCTGTTATTCCTGTTCCCCCTGTACAACCTATTGTTCCTAGTCCTCTGGTTGTTGTTCCTCCACCTATCGCACCGCCCCTTCCTTCTACATCAATAGTTGCACCTTTATTAAATTTACCTACACCTCCGCTCCAGAGTGGCCCCGTATTGACTGAAGTCGATCCAGGTGCAGGATCAAAGATTGTCACTCGTAGTACTGTTTCTGCAGGTAAGAAACAGGAATTGTTTGCATGGGCTAAGCATTGCATGGAGAAAGGTGATCAAGTTAATGTTTTTTCCACATTATCTAATTTGAATAGTTTTCCCGAGAAAAATGTTTTTATCGAAGGTTTGGGGACTCATTTGTGTGTGATGTGGGGTAGATTACAAAATTCAGATCTTCCACAAGGAGTGAGAGATCTGAATACTTTGGCACTTTCGAGGGACTCAGAGCAGAAAGTATATGGGCATGTTCAAAAATTGTTCGAGTTTAGGAAAGACTTTGAAAAGTCACGAGATGAGGACGACGAAGACGATAGAATATATGTACAGAAACGGTTCCTTCCGTGCCGTAGATTGGCACCTGAGGAAGTACGAATTTGTACTAAAGATGCGGTTTGATGGATCTTGGATTCATCGATTCCGCCAGATGAAGTATATGACACGTATAGTCAGTATACAGTAGAAATGCAAAGAAAGGTAATTCAGGTGATGGTACAGCACCTGCAAGAAGAATGTGTAAGAAAGAGGGTTAGTTGCCCCATAGAAATATTGGGGATTTGTAAAAGGGCTTTTTATCCCGATACATCTACAGCTGCCTTAGCGCTCGACCTGGCCCTGTTGCTTAGTAAGCGGCCGGAGGTACCTATATCTCAGTTGCCTATGAGAGAGGTTCCTCCGACCTTTGTCCCAAAAGTTGAGATCCCCGCCAACGCTGGGACTGGTGCCCCAGCTGTGGATATCCCTGCACATTATGTATCGCAATTTGTTCACGTCCCGTTTTCACGACAGGAAGTGAACACAATTAGACAATCAGTTCCCGATATCAGGAAAAACCCGACGGGGTTTTACAAAGAAATAGAGTCCGTCTTGCAGTCCTCTGTGTTCACCTTGAGCGATATTGACTTGTTATTCCCTGTACTCCTACCCGTAGATGTGTGGAAACAGGTTCGGACAATAGACGATGTGCCTGGGTTGGGAGATACGTGGGCTAATATGATTAGGATTGATGGGGAAAGACCAGCTGGTGAGAAACCACCACAGGTAATACTTACTTTGCCTGATAGAATTGTCGCAAAACTGAAAACTATAATTCCAGAGAAAAGAATTATTTGGGACAAGCTTACGGCCTGTGTCCAAGGAAAAACTGAAGGCGCCACCGAATTTTTTAATAGATTCGAGCAGGTATTTTCTGACTTCAGTGGACAGGATTTAGGTACAGAGTCGGGGAAAAGGTTGTTCGTGGACAAATCTGTACGTGGATTGTTACCTGACATCCAGTCACAGATTATGTCCTCTGAGAGCACTTGGCAGGCAAAATCTCAATCTGAGGTTTTGCACATGGCTCAGTATTATGAGAACCGTGTTAATAATGAGAAGGAAAAAATTGAAAAGAGGAAAGGAGATTTGAAAACCAAAGTATTATTACAGCAAATTGTTAGAAACACCAGAGGAGGCACGACACAGACTAGAGGTCAGTATGTCCCAAAAGGAAATGCTCCTTTGGGTCCTGTGAATATTAATCAATGTGCTTATTGCCGCCAGGAAGGTCATTGGCGAGCACAGTGCCCCTTCCTTCGCCAGAGGTCAAACAGTGCGTTTGGGGTTATGGGTAGACGACCTAGGGGCCGCCCTGGAGCAGGGGGCCCTGATAGAGGTCAGCTTTTACAAGATCCTCAGCAACCTTTTTCACGGGAAAATCAGACCTCGAGTGTGGACTCGAGGAACATATTTGATCACCCTTCTGCTGACTACCTTTCTGAAGAGCTTCCTTTCGACAATACTCTATTTCATTAGGATTGCCCGAAGCAGGGTTTGGAACCTTCACATATTCCCGTTAATCAGAAAGGTCCCTACGTTGAACTATTAGTAGGGAATAGGAAACACCAGTTTTTGATTGACACTGGAGTGCAGAAGTGCTCCATTGATCATTCACGGGTTCCAAACATCCCACTGTCAGGGCAAACAAATGTTTCCGTAGGGTTTTCTGGTATACCAACCGCCTGTCCAGTTTCTGCACCGGTATCTGTTTCTTTGGGTCCCTTTACGGACCATTGCCCTTTTCTTCTCACTTCAAACTGTGGAGAGAATTTGCTGGGGTTGAATTTGTTAAAGAAATTGAATGCAGTAATTCATTGTTCTTCTGATGGAGTACGGCTGACGGTTTCACCACAGCAACTTCCTAATTCTCAGTTTTTTATTCGACCTTTACCTCCTGAGTTTAGCATTGTCCCGGAATGTTTGTGGGCAGTGGACGACAATGATGTCGGGGTGTTACAGATTGAACCCGTTAAAATAGTCCTGAAACATGGAGTGAAACTGCCACGCATTCCGCAGTATAAAATATCAGCTGAGGGCGAACGTGCTTTGAAATGCATTGTCTCTGATTTTGTGCATCGTGGGGTGATCGAGGAGATTACAGGTAGTTTGTGTAACAGTCCGATCTTGCCTGTATATAAGAAAGGTGACAATGCAATTCCATACCGGTTCATAATTGATCTTCGTGCTATTAACAGAGTGGTCGCCCCACAATTTCCAATTGTGCCCGATGTCACGACGATATTAACAATGATCCCTACTACGGCTACGCACTTTAGCGTTGTGGATTTAAAAAACGCTTTCTTTAGCATTCCTATACATAAAGAAAGTAGATATCTGTTTGCGATCACCTTGGGGGGACGCTCATTTACATTTACAAGGGCACCTCAAGGGTATACTGAAAGTCCCAGCATTTATAGTAGAGCTTTGAAAGAGCAGCTCGACACCCTTGAATTGCCTCCTACTTGTACGCTGCTTCAATATGTTGATGATTTGCTCTTGGGTGCAGATTCTGAGAGTGCTTGTAAAGAAGGCACTGTACTGTTGCTTGTTCATCTGGCTAAAAATGGTCACAAAGCTTTGCTTAAAAAATTTCAATATTGTTGTCAGGAGGTCGCCTATTTAGGCTACCTCCTGTCAAAGGAGGGGAGAAGATTGACACCTGAAAGAATAAAACACATTTCTGGCATGACTGTTCCAAATACACAGAAGGAAGTCAGAGCCTTAATAGGTATGGCTTCTTACTGTGGGTTGTGGATCCCGAACTTTTCACTAGCGATAAAACCGATGTTGGCTTTGACAAAGAAGGGCATTTCTCTGCCACTGCCATGGGAATCGGAACATCAACGATCATTTGAGCATCTCAAAACCGCGCTATGTTCTGCACCGGTTCTGGGTCCTCCAAATTATGACAAGGCCTTTGTGTTGTTTGTGCATGAATGTGATGGATGTGCTTTGGCTGTGTTAACACAGGAACACAGAGGGAAGAATAGGCCGTGCGGCTACTACTCCTCCGCCCTTGATCCTGTCGCATGCGCTTTGCCAAGATGTTTGCGCGCTGTCGCTGCTGCTGCCACGTCTGTAAAACAGAGTGAGGGGATGGTCCTAGGCCATGATTTGATTTTGATGGTACCTCACTCTGTTGATATTCTATTGAACAAAACCCAAATGCAACACCTCACTTCTGCGCGGTTAACAAGGTATGAACTAATCCTGTTTGCCCCTCACATCCAAATGTTGTGTTCTTAATCCGGCTGAACTCTTACCTTTCCCGCAAAACGCGGTGACGAAGAATTACATGACTGCCTGTATACCACTGAACAAGAAACGAAGGGCAGGATAGATCTCATAGATACTCCTTTGGATAATGCAGAAGGGGAGCTGTTTTGCGATGGCTCCTGCTTCAAACTTTCGGATGGTACATCTACAGCTGCTTATGCAGTTACTACATTGAGCAAAGTTGTCGAAACTAAGAGAATTTCGCATAACTCCGCGCAGGCCGCAGAGATTATAGCGTTGACCCGAGCTTGTGAACTTTCCCAAGGGCGTAGAGTAAATATATATACTGATAGTCAGTACGCATTTTGGGTGGCTCACAACTTTGGAAGGCTCTGGTCGGAAAGAGGGTTCCTGACCTCACATGGGACCAAGATCCAGCATGGCCCCTTGATAGCAATTACTCTCGGCACTCTCACTCCCTAAACAGTTAGCGATCATGAAATGTGCAGCACATCGTAAGGTCATAGATGATGTGGGCAAAGGGAACGCTTTTGCGGACTTGATAGCCAGACAAACGGCCACAGACCTTAGCACGGACATGTATGCCTCGAGGGAAATGAGAGATGCTTACATAATGGATGAAGTTATTGGGTCTGTGCGAGATATTCAAACTGATGCCACAATAGAAGAATCTAAAAGGTGGGCTGAAGGAATGGGGAAACTGGATGATGAAGGGTGTTGGGTGAATACATCCGAAGGGAAATGGTTGCTCCCTGATTCATATGTATTGGCAATGGATACGATGGCACACGGTCCCACGCATGTGTGTGCTCAGCAGATCACGAAAATGCTAGAACAAGTTTGGGTAAATTACAAGATTCTGGAGACTGCGAAGAGGCACGTCCAGAACTGTATGACCTGCTTACAGCACAATGTGGGTAAGGGGACAGTGACTCTAAGGGGAAGCTTTGGGCCACCTTCTGTTCCCTTCGAGGTCATTCACTTTGATTTTATTGAGATGGAACGATGTCATAATCTAAAATATGTTCTTGTAATTATTTGTGCCTTCAGTAAATGGGTCGAGGCTTTCCCCGTTAAAGATGCTACCGCCATGACCACTGCAAAGATTATGGTAAAAGAATTCTTTCCTCGATTTGGGCTCCCGAGGATAATTTGGTCGGATAATGGTCCCCACTTTATTGCAGCAGTAATTTTGCAGATATGCACAGCCCTATGTATTGAGAAACAATTTCACTCAGCTAGACATCCTCAAAGCGCTGGGTTGGTGGAAAGACACAACAGTATTTTAAAGAATAAGCTTGCAAAAACATGTGCTGATACCAAACTAAAATGGCCAGATGCCTTACCTATCGTGTTATTAGCTATGCTTACCACACCTCAGACTAAGACTGGGCTTTCTCCATTTGAGGTAGTGATGGGGAGACCTGCTAACATTTGGGGTCTCCCAAAACCTAAAGCCCTGAGAGAGGTGGAAAATGTATTGCTTGTAGACTATTGTAACCAGTTAACTAAAAACCTGTATTTCATTTATCACCAGGTACACTCGGCTTTACCTGTACGGTTCACGTGCCCAGGACACGATATACAGCCTGGAAGTTGGGTCCTAGTGAAGGCCTACGAAAGGTCTTCCTGTCTCGCGCCTCGCTGGCGGGGACCCCACCAGGTGTTATTGGTCACCAGGACAGCAGTGCGGGTGGCTGGAAAGAAGAACTGGATTCACGCGACGCATGTCAAGAAACTTCCTCACCCGACGCCACACGTTACAGAAGAAGCAGAACCCCTCGCTGACGCTACAGTCTCTGATCTTGGAGTAGCAAACATCGCTGTGAGTGCGTCGGAGAATTTCTCTGAGCCTGAGGAGCTTGGGGAACAGTCCATTTTGTCTCCGCACTCTCTTGAAAAATCACTTCCGGAAAACACTGTTTCAAGCTCTGCGACTTCCGTCGCCTCCGACACGTCGCTTCCCTCAGGAAGTGACGACACTTTACTTCCGGACCAGAAAATTTTGGGTACCACCAGGTACAACCTTCGACGAAGGAAATAGAACTACGTCACGAGTTTTTCGTGCATCTTGAAAAAGGAAGTGATTGGAAATTCTCTTTTTATGAGAAAGTTCTGTTGAACAAAAGGGATTCTGCTGGCTAGGGTTGGGAAGGACTAAGAAATCGCGCGACCATAGCGTCGGCAGCAACGAACATTGGGGTCGTCGATTGAGGAACTACGATGCCTGCCACCTCCGCTGCTGCCCCCCGCATTGGACTTGTGAATAAGGGGGTGACCAAATTGGACAAAGAACAATGTGCCTGGGCCCCGAAAACGTACTGCTGTGTGTTGATAATGATAATTGTTATTTTTGCAACTGCTGCTGTAGGACTTTGGTATTTTGACGAAATCTATCCTCTGAAACCTTTACTACCGACCGAGATTGTACCAACTGTTTTGACTCCCTCTGTACACCTTCACACTCTGTCCCCTAGAGACTCCCAACATAGACAAAAGTAACATAATAACACTCTGATGATTTTAATGAATGCTACTCATGCCATTTTTAATAAGAGTAATTGTTGGATTTGTACTCATTTACCGCAGCATGGGAACAAGGGACTGGGATGGTATATACATCCTCTACCTTTAACGACTGCTTGCTATGCCTCTCTTAGAGCACTATTCTTTGGCTGTTGGAATGATAGCATCTCAGGGAACTTTGATGGGACTAATCTGAATGATTTCGAGAAACGTGAATTGACTCCCCTGGGATGCTCGCTTTTCGCAAATAGAAATAAACCTAACGTCACTTCTATTAGGCCGTCTGATAAACTATCTCTTCCTTTTCAAACTCTGATTTCCTTTAAAATGGTTCCGATAGGCAATAAGGACGCTGTACCTCCTTCTTATTTTATAAATCATAGTCCTGACTCGGTTCCCTTCTGTGTACAGAGAAATGGCACTAGGCCAATGGGAGATTTTGAAGGTTGTAAAAACATTGTAAATTTGACTGGGGAAAACAGGCCTCTGTATGTAGGGGGGCCTGTTTATTTTGTTTGTGGTAGTTTAGCATTTCCCTGGTTGCCCAAGGATTGGCAGGGAACCTGTTATTTAGGAATATTGTTACCCGGGGTATTTGTAGCAAGTACATTAGAGGTTTCTAAGGCTCGCCCACGGCGAGACGAGAACGGAGATACGCCTGGGCAGGTATTGGGAGATATAGCGAAATCAGTTGTGCCCTTTTGGGGACAAATAACAAACTCAGAGAACATTAGGGGATTAGCAAGGGTACTGGAGAGAACGATCAACCGGACCACGGACATACTCTACAATATGACCTTAGAGCAAAAAGCAATAAGATTGGTAGCACTTCAAAATCGGATGGCATTAGATGTCATTTTGGCAGAACGAGGTGGAGTATGCAAATTAGTGGGGTCCGCTTGTTGTGTTTTCGTTCCAGACTCCTCGCCAACCATTTTTAAAGCGATACAGACTTGCATACTCTCAGTTCTGAAGTACATATCCCTGTAGGATACTGGAATCTTAGCATTTGGTTCTGGGATTCTCTACGATCTTGGGGTTGGAAGGTGCTTTCCGTTATTCTAGTTATTTTAGGGATTCTGCTATTCCTTTGTTGCTATTTTCAATGCCTCCCGAGTATATGTGGAATGCTAGGGGGATGTTGTGCCCAAACAGTGAGCGCAATAGGGCATAAAATATATGTCCCGGATACAGCATCTAAAGAATTCATGTTACAAGAGGTTTTGATGAACGACCTAATGGCTATAGACATTACAGACAATGATTCGGAATCTATGAATGATAACAAATGGAGTTATTTTCAAAAGTATTAGGAATGATGTTAGCACTTGGCATAGGCCAAAAGGAGGGTCTGTCGGAATCGAAATAATATTATACCTCCTATTGCATTGTTTGAATGTGTGTTGGCCTACGCAAAGTTGTCTAAAACATTGTGTAAATAGATTCCGCGGCAAGGTCTTGACCTTAACGAAAACTGTGTAAATCGCCATCTTGGATTTAGCCGCCATTTTAGGTTCTCTTGTAAATGTGGAAGTCACCCTGTACACCAAAATGGAGGCCGAATGACATTTCGAGTGAGATTCTGGCCGTTGTGACCTCCGCACACATGAATAAGTAATATGCCTGCAGGCCACTTGTTGGGGTCGCGAACTGAGACCTTGTCCTATCCCTGACCTATGTGTAAATGAACAACTGTATCAGCGGAACTGATCAAAATGCATACATTATGGGATTGACCTGGCAAGGAACCCTAGGCCTGGTCCTAAGAATGGTTATCCCGCGAGGGGGTTGGCCAGAGCAGGATAAAGAGTATAAAAACACAAGTATCCCAATGTACGGTCTCTCTCACAAACGCAGTGAACTCTCGTTGAAGTTCGTTCTGTTACTCTGAGAGCCGAATAGCTATCCGTTTGTCAATTGACTTTTTGGTAACTGTGTAGCTTTTGAATAAAGCACTTTGTATGTTCTTTGTAACCTGTGTTGGTGTGTTTCCTTTGGGCTTCCCGGCCTCATATCAATTTCTCTGTTTTCACAGGTCAACATGCCTGAATATCAGCCAGACAGTCAGGGATGAGAGAGGAGGGAGAGAGCAATTGGGCCAGAGGGGCAAGAACCACAGCAAGAAGATAGAGCCTTGATGGGAGCCACAGGTGAAGAGTGTGGTAGGGGAGAGAAAAGGGCCCAGTTGAACCTGGGATTGTCGGTCAGAGAGGAATGAGGTCAACCAGCACAGTGCCAGGCCTGTGATGGCAAGGGTGTCATGGAACTAATTTGTCAGGGTGGCATGATTGACTGTGATGAAGGCAGAAGAAAGATCCAGAAGGATACGAATGGAGGGAGAGTTGGCATCATGATTTGAGAGCAAGTCTTCACAGGTGTTCAGTAGAGCAGTTTACGTGCCTCTGGCTGCTCTGATGTCAGACTTGTGGTTGTGGACACAAACAACAGATTCAGTGTGTTGGGTCAGTTTGGAGACAGCCAACTTCTCCATAAGTTTGCCTAGGAAGGTGGTGATGGAGATATGCTGGTAGTTAGCCCGGGAGGAGGGGGTGGCAGCAGGATTTTTGAGGAGAGGATGCACAAGGGAGTGCTTGAAGTGGAGCGGGAAGGAGCCAATGGCAAAGGGATGAATACAGATATCAACCAAGGCTGGTGCAAGGGAGGCAATGTTGTCCTTGATAGTTCTGGAGGAGCAGGGGAGCACCTGTTTGAATGAGACTTTCATAGAGAGGACTTGTCTAGAGACCTCATCCGGCGCTATGGACAAGAAAGATGAGAGTAAGATGGAAGGGCAGAGTTTTGGTAAGGAAGTGGGAGTCAGGGAAGTGCACAGGGTCAGGGAAGGCAGGGGAGATGGAGAGACTGCAGTAGGAATGGCAAGTTCATTACAGATTTTAAACAGGTTGCCTGTGTTGTTATTGGCCCCAGAGATGCTGGCTTGGATATGGGCCCTCTTATTTGAGTGGATGGAGAGTCTGTATTGCCTTTGGAGCAGGCTGAAGTCCAGTCCGTTAGAGGGTGAGCCAGATGTCTGCCACATCCACTCAGCAACTCTGCCCTTGCATTTCAGAAAGTCTTTGTCAGGGTCATACCAGGTGTTGCTCTTGGAGGCAGGCTTTATGCAAATCCTCTTGACAGGGGCAATGATGGCAATGGTGTTGGTGATAGAGAGGTGAGACTTTGCAGGGCAGAGTCAGTGTGGTAGTCCATGGTAAGAATAGGTTGAGGGAATGAAAGTTGGTGACAAGAGCAGCAATTGACACTCACTTCATCGTTCGAATGGCAGATAAGGAGACTGGCAGTGCAGGTAGAGGCTTAGCCGGGAAACCTAAGAGATCCAGATGAGAGGACAAGAGAGCATGGTCCGACTGGGAGAAAGGTATAGTGAGAGGGTTGGAGATGGAGATGTTTGTTTAGATGAGAGCATCCAAGGTATGTCCTGCTGAGTGTGTTGGACTGAAGGGAAGAATGTTGAGGGAAAAAAAGTCACAGAGGCTGCAGAACAGTCCAGTGGGTGAATCAGAAGAGTCAAGGTGAATATTGAAGTCACTGAGGAGGAGAAGATTGGAGTGGGCAAGAAGAGAAGAAGTGAGGTCAGACCACTCCAAGAGGAAGAGGGAGACCGGACAAGGGGTCCTGTGAATGGTGATGAGAATCAATAAGAGGGTAGAATGGACCCATTCAGGGAAGATCAAGGCCACTCCACCTCCAGGCTAGTTAGGCCTGGGCATAGAGAGGATCTTGTATCCATCAGGGAGGGCTGTGTCAAAAGCAGTGACAGAGCTGGCAGTGAACCATGTTTCAGTGAAAGTGAGAACATTAATGTCAAAGGGCCTCATTACACGGTAGGCGGTAGCCATGGCGCTATTAGCGCCATGGCTACCCCCTACCGCCGTCGGAGTCTGGGTTCCTAGAATAGGGATTTACCAGTCTATTCCGACCTTTGCGGGACCGGTAAATCCCCATTCCAGGAACCAGTTGAGGGAGTGCTCTCCACTTTGAAAGGGAAACTATGTTTCCCTTTCACAGTTACATTTCTCCAGCCATGCAAGCTCAATGAGCCATGCAAGGCTGGGGTGTTTGCTTCCCCAGCCTTGTATGGCTCATTTGAAATGCTGGCTGGGGAACTACATGCCTGTATGTGCAAGGAGACGCTCCTGCACCTTCTTGCAGATACTGATCCTGAGATGGCCATGAGTGGGAAATCTCAGGATCGATGCTCAGGCCCCTTACACGCATGTGCAGGAACCAGGAAACTTCCTTATTCCTGTTCATGCTTGCAGGGGGCTGGAGGACAGGAACATCTGGACCCGCAGCAGAAGGTACGTTTGTTTTATGTTCATTTTTTAAGATGTAAATTTTGTGTATGGATGTGTGCATGCTTGTGCTGTTAGGTGAATGTATGATGATGCTGGTGTGAATGAGAGAGTGTTTTCCCTGTGTACTTTTGTGTAAATGTGCTTGTTTGTATGTTTGTTTGTTAAATATGTGTATGAATGTGTCTATGCTTGTATTATGACAGTGCATGAATGGTGCTCATGTGAATGAAAGAGTGCTTGCAGTGCGTATGTTGTCTAAATGTGTGCATTTTTATGTTCATTTATCAATTTAAATATGTGTATGGATGTGTGTATGCTTGTGTTTTGAGTGAGTCCATGATGGATGCTTGCTGTGTGTATGTTGTGTGTGTTTGTGCTGGTCTGAGATGATTTTGGTGAGTGGGTGTAGAAGTTTTGTACAACAAAGGCATTTTAAAAATGCCTTTGTTGCACACACCCACTCTCCACTGGCCAAAATCAGCACTCCCTCTGAGGTGCGGGGGGTGAGCTGCATACACACATAATCACTTTGATTTTGTGTGTGTGTGTGTGTGTGTGTGTGTGCGTGCGTGCGTGCGTGCGTGCATGCGTGTGTGTGTGTGTGTTTGTGTGTTTGGCGCTGTGAGTCCCAGAGGGTAGGCATGGTATTTTTTTTACTGAACACATATGATAGATGTCTAGAAAAAATACACTACCTGCCCCCCTCACACCCAGTGCTTTGCATACACACACAATCAATTTGATTGTATGTGTGTGTTTGGCGCTGTGAGTCCCACGGGACTGGCATGCTATTATTTTACTGGACATTATTGATAGATGTGTAGTAGAAAATACCATACCTGACCCTGTTGCACCCCATCGCCTTGTATACACACATACTCACATTGATTGTGTGTCTCTGTGTGTTTTTGGCAATGTGAGGGCAAGGGGTCAGGTATGGTATTTTGTTACTGAATATCTAGTAAAAAATACAATACCTGCCAACCCGGCCGTCCAGCACCTTGCATACACACATAATCACTTTGATTGTGTGTGTGCGTGTGTGTTTAGTGCTGTGAGGCCCAGGGGACAGGCATGGGCCTCAGCCATGGTATTTTATTACTGGACATCTATAAATGATGTCCAGAAAAAAATACCATCCCCGCCAGTGCTTGGCCAGTGCTTGGCAGTCACACATAACACATTGATTAGGTGCATACGCGAGGAGCTCGGGACCCAGGGGACAGGCGTGTCATTTTTTCACTTCGCTTCTATGATAGATGTTTGAAATGGCCTTCCGTATAGATGAAAACATTATTTTAGCTTTTATTAAATGTCAGGAAAATTATGGCATTGTTGGGCCCCAGGGAAAATATGCTTACTCACAGATTATATTTGTCTGTTGAGTGTAGATTTAATGTATACTTTCAGCAACACAGTTTTCTCTGAGTAACATGTATCATTATGTACAGCACCATCACTACCTTACCCTGAACACATGCGGACTTCAGTAACCGTCTATATGTATGTTTATGAATGATTTGAAAGAAGGTTGTAAAGAAATTGCATGTCATACAAAATTTAGAAAACCAAAAGTCCTACTACCTTTTTTCTGCAGTGTTATTTTCGAATTTAGAGGCCACTAATTGTCTGTTGATATTCTGTATCAACGGCTAAATATATTGAAATAGCATAATACAGTTTTGCTAATTTCAAAATACCAAAAATCTGTGACATTCACATTTCACAAAAACATGTCACATTTTATGAACAATTGGTATTTAGTATTATGGAATATAGAAATGTATCACTTTTTGTGCTACTGACATTTAACAGATCGCAGAGCAATAAATGTGCTATTTCCTTATTTTATTGTATTCAGAAGCCAAGCAGTCAATGCGGACTCAATGGCAATCATATTGATGAAATCTCCATGTGCATTACATCTTCCAGCATACACAGCACTTTGTGCTGCAAAAATAAGGGAGTGTAAGTGAGTGGGTGATTGAACGAATAAGCAACAAATTGAGAAAAGACGTTTAAAGTGCTTGAGGTAAAATGATTTATACAATAAGGGAAAGGCGAACATGTAAAGAAGCCTCTAATCTAGAATTAGAGGCGGGGAGGGAGGAGTGGCAATAAGAAGTGATGCAGGTCCACATGCAACTGAGATGCAAGGACTTTAACATATTTCCGGAATGTTCCTGATCCTGCAGAGCCCTCATTGGCCTCTGGGTGTCAGTCAATGTTCCTGCTGTCCAGTCCAATTTAACTACAGCTTGACATTTGCAAAATCCGAAAGCACGGATTTAACTGGTCTCAGTGGTCTCATTTTTTGTTGTCTGCATTTTGCACAGCTGTGCATACACCTGAGCACACTCACTTTTGAGTAGGCAGATTAATGATAGTACAGATCCAAACAACAGTTCATGATGAGTGCTTCAAATTCTTAAGCAATTGTTGTCATGGTGTCATGGTGCGAGATTACAATTGGAAAACCTTGCAAATCAGGAGATTTCTGTCAGCATCACAGATTTGCACCTGCTATCTTGTGCTTTACGCCAGAGTCACAAAGCCTAAACATCAGGCACATTTGGAGATGCAGTATTCTAGTAGATATGTTGTCACAGCAAACATCAAGAAGAATGTATTTGTTGGTGACAGAGAGCTTGGATCTCCTATGTTAGATGGAGCAGTTGAAATGTGTTTTTATTTCTTGACAACTGAATTCAATTGAAGACAGAATGAACAGACTGTTCATGTATTATAGCCAGGTTCTGGATGTTCAGTAGATGCCACAGTATTGAAGTAGCCAGAGGATTGAGTCCAGCTGAAAATAAGTAAAGGTCATTGAGAAACCGTTCAGTGACTCCACAGATGAGTTATGTTGCTGTAGTTGTTGAGTTCAGACAACATGATACGCATTTTTGGTTATGCCTGTAGTTAGAAAACACTTGTGATTACAGCCAGGAGCAGAGGCTTCATAATCAACTGGGTAAATTGGACACATCAGCTTCATAATCTATTTAATGTGTTGGCTACACCATACAAGTGTTAACATGAATGTGATGTGAATCTTTATCATGCACCTAGAGAATGAGAAGTATGCCAAGGGTACTTCTCATCTCGTGCCACCATTAATGTGTGAAGAGGAGAAAGAGTAGCGAGTAGCGACCATGAGGGGAGTCCATAGGTCCAGGGAGGGGACAGAAACAAGGATGCCAGTAATAGTCTGCCTGGAGTTAGCATTAACATTAGGTGTCGGCAATAAGTAGGCCTGGTTGAGAGGACAGGAGAGCTTCCAGACTTCATGAGAGAGGTAGTAGGTGATAGAGAAGCAGTTGCAATACATAGGGGAGATAGCGCCATGTGAGTGTCGGGGAAGAGGGAGGGAAAGGGACATACAGGGGGGACTGCACAGTGCACACAAAAATTCACCAGGAGGCCTTGCAGCTATTCAAGTCAGATGAAGGAGGTACTTTGACGGGGCATGCACAAGGTAGCACAATTATAGGTACAAGATTGTGTAAGCATTAGAATCCAGATGCAAACAGTCAATGCAAGGGTTAAAAAACTCATCTACATTCCACTATCCAACAAGCACTAAGATACAGCAGACACAAGCAATGCATTTGAGATAAAAGAGAAGACGGCCAGATTCGAAATTCACACAGATCCGCAGAAATGTAGTAATGTGGGAAGGCCTGTTAAAAACAACATGAAAGACAGTTTTTAAAATCAAACAAATGTGCAGAAATGCAGTAATGTAGGAAGGCCTGTTAAAAACATAATGACAGGGAGATTCGAAATGAGTAATGCAGGAAGGCTAGTAAGGAACAAACAGCTAGAGCTGCACAGGGCACAGGGCAAGAAATTGCATGCATGTATGCATGTATACAAAAGGCAGAAGCAGGAGCTTGCACAACCTAACCATGAAAGAAAAAACAGGGACAGTGGGTAAAGCAATAGTTACAATAAGAGCACAATATCACAGCCGTAATCCCACATTCAGGGGTTCCGGGTCACCATGCAGTAGTGGTCAAGAAAGCTGGGTAGGGCCTCAGTTGAATACTGCATAAAAAGTAGGTGAAGGGGCCAGGAAATCAAACCCTGTCGGGATGAAGTGCCAGACGTGAATTAAGCCGCACACATATACAATGTAGGTATTAGTGGGTAACCCAAAACCACAGGTGGAAGGATATGGGGTGGTGGATCAATGTGAAATAGAGTGGGTAGGGGGAAAGTCAGGGGGAATGGACAGTCTTAGTTAGGTGAAGACACGCATAAGGCAACAGCGAGTTATGGGGGGGGGTGATCCTGTCACTAGCTGCAGTGGGGATGTGCGCTCAGGCAGAGGGCGGGTTCACTGAAGATAAGCTATTGATATTGAATGTCTTGAAACGGCACCTGAAGCAAGGGGACCTTGCTCTGAAGATGTTGCCTACTTGCATCTACTTGCACATGTCATTTTAATCCTAAATGTGATTACTGTTCTTAGGTGAACTACTTGCCTACTTGCATCTACTTGCACATGCCACCTTTAGCCCAAATGTGATTACTGTTCTTAGGTGAACCCCTTGCCTACTTGCATCTATTTGCACATGCCTTTCTTAGCCTGAGTTGCGAACTCAGGTAAACCCCCTGTCTATTTACACATGCCAAACCGTACAATGTACTTCAGCAAGAGCCAAACAGCCACCCTACTGTATCTCCTCATACATATATTACACCTTACCATCTTCATTGCCACCATAACCATGTACCCTGCAGAAAATGCACCCTGTCCAACCCTAGAAAGAAACACTAGACTACGAGCCAGACTACCCCGTCTCTACGAGCCCATCTACCACAACAAGAGACCCACCCTGCAACACACCAAAATCCACCCGAGCCACATCACACCCTGCTACAACTCCACCCAACCCAAACTCATCTCTATAACAATCCAGGATACACCCAACACTACCACTATATCCGGAGCTTTGATCAACGCCAGATCGATAATGGCCCACGCCACAGAAATAGCAGACACCTTATCCTCAAACAACCTCGACCTCCTAGCTATCACTGAATCATGGCTGCACGAAGCAGCAGGCCCAGCACTCTCAATAGCCATTCCAGAAAATTACCAAATAATCAGAATGGACAGGCCCAACAACAGAGGAGGTGGCCTAGCCATCATAGCTAAAACAAACCTCGAGCTAAGACCACTGCCTCAAGCACCTCTCAAATCCTGCAAACTCCTAGTAGCCAAACTACCCATCTCCAACTGTCGCACCTTAACCATCCTTCTAATATATAGGCCACCCCCCATTGGCTCATTCGAAGCAGACCTATCCAGCCTCCTAGCCAACAACATAAAAGACACCACCCAAATATCATTGCTAGGCGACTTGAATCTAGGACTAAACGACCCTGACGACAAATCAGCACAAGCTATAGCCAACATGCTAGATGAACACGGCCTAATCTAAAGAGTGCTCACCCCCACCCATAATAAAGGTAGGACCTTGGACTGGATCGCCACTCTAAACTGCGACACCGTCATTACCAAAACCACTCCCCAGCACTGGACAGACCATCACCTCATTGACTTCACCTTATCTCTCAATAAAGAAGTCAACAAAAGAAAAATCATGGCACCACCACTACCCACTAGAGCAAAAAAAAACATAACCCCTGACAACCTCCTACCACTACTACTGCCAACCCTCAATGCTCTCCCCGATAATCTAAAACCAGAACGCCTAGTAGAAAACTATAACAATACCATAAAAAAAGGACTAGACATCATTGCCCCTCTAAAACTGCAAAAAAGCAAACAGCAAGCCCACCTGAACACCTGGTTCACCCCACATCTGAAAGAACTTAGACTGCACAAAAGAAAACTTGAAAGCCAATGGCGCAACTCCCCTACAGAAGAGAACAGATCACAACTCAAACTTTATGCAAACAACTACAAAAAAGAAATTCTACTCACCAAAAAGAAACTATTCAATGAAAGAATCGAAAAATCGAGCTCCAACACCAGAGAACTATTTGCTATACTAAGGGAACTAGAATCCCCTATACCCCCACCAGACAATATAATTAAAGATAAAGTATGGTGCACCAGCGTCCAAAACGCCCTAACTAATAAAATCAAAACTCTCCAAACCAAAATCGCTCTGAAAAAAGACTCTCTCACCACCAATGAAGCATCTCCCAGCAACCACGACAAAACAGCCAACCGTCCAGGCCAGAATCTCTTCAGATTTACCAAAATATCTATCCCAGAAACAGAAAAAGTTATAGCCTCACTTAAACCATCTAACTGCAAAGGCGACAACTGCCCTCCCCAGATAATCAAGGATGCTGCTAGGGATCTAGCCCCCTTTATAACCAAGCTGATAAACGCATCCTTCTCCTCCAACACCATACCAAGTAACCTCAAAGAATCTTGGGTCCTGCCTCTCCTCAAGAAGCAAACCCTAGACCCCGCTATTCCCACCAATTACAGGCCCATCACCACGGTGCCATTCCTGTTAAAGATAATAGATAGAGTAGCATACCTGCAGATTCAGCAATATCTTGAAACTCACAAACTACTAGGCACCCACCAATCAGGCTTCAGACCGAAGCACGGCACCGAAACAGCCTTAATCGATCTTAAAACCCAGATCAATGAGATTAACGACAAAGGGAACACTGCCATGTTACTACTCCTCGATCTGTCGGCAGCATTTGACCTGGTAGATCACGCAGTCCTGTGCGAACACCTGGCCTCAGCAGCCCACTTCTCGAAAGAGGCCATAGCCTGGATCCAATCATTCTTGGACAACCGAACTATGAGGGTCTTCTCCACCCTAGCCTCAGCAGACTCCATTAAAATAACCTGTGGGGTGCCCCAAGGCTCCTGCGTCTCTCCCACCCTCTACAACATCTTTACCAAGCCCCTATTTGACACGTTGGACAGACTGGGTGTCTCATATACCAATTATGCAGATGACACCCAGATCCTCATACCCCTTTCAGGCAACTACGCTTCAGATACGGCCTTGGTAAACAAAATATATCTCATCATTCAGGCATGGATGGCCACACACGGTCTATGTCTAAATGATGAGAAAACCGAAATCCTGCTCCTCGGATCCAATACCAATCTAAAAAAACTCAGTTCCAACTATAAGGCCTTCAACATTGATGGCAACACCATCACAGTAGCCAAAACAGTGAAAACACTAGGCTTTCACCTTGATGCAACCATGTCACTAAAAAAACAAGTTAACTCACTAGCATCCTCCACCGCCTACACATGCAAGCTAATTAGGGCAAGTAGAGCCTTCCTCACCCAAGCTAGCTGCATCATCATAGCCAACGCCCTAATACTATCCAGACTGGACTATTGCAACGCCATGTACCTAGGAGCCAACAAATGCATAACCAACAAACTACAGACACTACAAAACAACGCTCTCAGAACAGCCCTCAACCTACCCTCCAAGGAACACATCTCCAACAAAAGGAGAGAACACAAATGGCTTAAAATCCACGACCGCATCTCCCTCAAAACGGCATCACTCACCTACAAATGTTTAAACAACGCAGCCCCCCCCATCTCGCATCCAGAATAAAGAAAGAAACGTCCACCCGCCCCACCAGATCGATTAATTCCTACTGCCTGCAGGTACCCAATTTCAGACAAAAGAAAACCGGCGGCAGCAGCTTCCCTGTCTTGGCAGCCCAACACTGGAACGCCCTCCCACTCTACATTAGGACAGACCAATCCTACTATAGCTTCAGGCGAAACACCCTCACTTGGCTGCGGGCCAATGATCCTCACGACTAACCCTGCCATCTAATCTGATCATGCCAGTGCTATAACCTGACTACCATGCACAGCCTTAAATATGTAAATATGTAAATGCAACCGAACTGCCCCCATGCACAGCACTAATTATGTAAATTTGTAAGCTTTCGCTCAATTATATGTATATATGCACATCCCACACAATGTAACTGTAAATGTAATGCTCTTTTTCTCATGCCTATCTTATTCTGTAACCAAGTTTTTATGTAATCCTATCTTCCTGACCTCTGTTGCGCCCTGTTACCTCTGGGTTTTGCGCGCTATACTAAATAAATAAACAAACAAACAAACAAACAAATTAGAAAGGGACAAGGAGCCTCAGTGATAATGATGTTTCTATGCCACAACTTATGCATTACAAAGCAGAATCTTTGCTCTTGCTGCCAAAGCTGTCATGTTGTTTCACCTATTCTGAACAAATAAATGAAGGAATTCCACAGTGATTGGTGTTTGTCTGCTTGCTGCATTATTTTGTGGACCTGAATAGATTATGTGTGCCATTTAAAACAAATACACATGCTGTATACCTTCCACTATCATCCTCATCTCTAACTGTATTTGCACAGAGTATCGTAATATTCTCCATCCTAATGCATTACACACACCATTAATGTCACCCTCAAGGTTTGCAACGTTTACTCTATAATGTGCAAGTACCAATGTCAACATAAAGCAGTGAATCAAAGCAATTGTAGGTTGATTTAGAGTGTTGTTTTCTTGATAACAACATGACATATTGTACTCAGGTAAACAGCGAGGGGGGAGTGGGAATTGAGGCATCACAAAAATACATTTGTTTCTGGCATAAATAATTCGGATGTCTCCAAACCGACAAAATAATATATGCAATGTATACAATGGACATTATTTTTGACAGAGCCACACAATGTGTTGCAAGAACCGAGAAGGTGACATGGAGATAGCATCAAAAACAGTGCTCTCTACAATGCCAGATGCACATCAGATGTAGGACCTTGTTCACAGAGCGTTTCAATGGGATTGCACCATTATAAAGTGTTTCTGTGAATCAGGCCCTTAGTCTCAGGATGCCTCTATTGCATTTAGGTATTTTGTTGTTTCCTTAACTGATGATGTATTGCTGTTTCTGTTTATTTCTTGTGCACATTGTTTGAGATAGCAGTATCGGTTGTAGGATTGGATTCCATTATAGTGCATATAAAGTGCAATCATTAATAACAGTAACATAAAGGTTCATAGGGGGCTGGGAATTAGGTCCTGACTTATTAAATCAGTCTTAAAATTCCAAGGGCCCAGTGAAGTGCCCACAAGTATCATTAGGCATGTTAGCACCTGGCACAGGGTAGCCAGCCAACCCTTCCCCACATTCCTGCCCCACTTACCTTTTTTATCTTCCCTTCTATTGCATTCAGGGATTTTGTTTTACTGAAGAATCATTGTACAAAAAGGCTGTTTCTGTCTTGTGGCATATTGTTTCTAGATGGAGATAGCAGGATCAGGTGTAGAATTGAAATCCATGATAGTCCCTATAAAGTGCCATCATTAGTAACAGTCACATAAAGGTTCATAAGGGCCCGACGATATGGTCTTGACTGATTAAATCCGTCTTAAAATTCCAAGGACCCAGTGAAGTGCCCACAAGTATCACTAGGAATATTAACACCTGACACAGGGTAGACAGCCAATCTTTCCCCACATCCCCACCCCACTTACCTTCTTTCTCTCCCCCAGCCAGCATGGAAATGGAAGAGAGGTTCTGCGTGGAGCCCCTCCTTTAAGCTACATGGCAGCCATTTTAGGTAAGTATTTTGTTTGAATGAACTGGACGGCGTGAGTGTGTACAGTTTATTCAACCAAAATGCATTGCTGTCAGCACCCCAAGTTTTCATATGGAAAAGCTGGGGTGCTAAAAACAATACAAACTGACCCAGTTTCGGAATTCTAGTATGCATGAAGCCGGCCTCAGAAACTCATGGGTTGCACTGGCAAGGCAAACCGGGTGTCAGACGAATAGAGCAGTAGAAAACAAGGACTGATTCTTAACTATGCTTTGAACAACAGGAAGTGACTGACCTATGAGGTGGCAAGTGAATCAGTGTTAGAGCTGGTGTTTTTTTTTAAATGCATTGGTAGGTATCATTGCATGGAATACTCCCGGTCTCCCAAAGTGCATACAAGCAATAAGGCATATTTTAAAAGTGATCAGAGAGGAGTAGTGAAGGTGGCAATGTTGCTTCAAAGGTATCAGTGCAGCCTAACTCAGACATGCATTTAGTGATGCACACACTTTAAGATACACTTTCAGTTGATTAGGAATGGCTTGATGGAGGTGTTATTTATATGTGTTAGAAGTGAACAAGCAAGTCATTAGTAAGACAACTTGCGTCCAAGTGTGTGCAAGAATAGCGAGAAAGATGCATCAGCAGATCAGCGATCCGTAGCACAAACTGAATTGACAATGAAGCAACCGCTTTTAGGGATCAAAAACATCATCAGCACTAATCTAAAACACATTGAGGGAAGCCAAGTGTAGTCTAGCAGCAAAATAAATCACAAACAACTCATTAGTGCTCAGAGGATAATGAAAACTATGATGACACTGATTTGTGAAAAGAATGTTTGTTTTTGTTTATTGATTTGTATTGTGTGTCGAACCCGAAGGTATCTGGGCGCATTTGCACAGAGTTACAAGTATTCTTTAAGCGTGAGTTACAATAGTTACAATTGAATGAGTTACAGGTTACAATTAATGAACAGAAGCATTCCCAGTGCGTCCACTCTGAAAAAAAAGAAGGTAAGTGGGGCTGGGAGGCAGTGGAAAAAAATAATAATAAAAAAAAACAATGCACCTGAGTCCCCGGTGGGGGACGATGGAAGTCTCCAGCCATGTGGAGACACGGCTGGAGGCTGCCATCGTCCCCCACCAGGGACAAAGCAGGCTGAAAGTAAGTGGGGTGGGGAGGGCGGGGAGGTGGAAGGGAAGGGAATACAAAAAAAAACATACCTGAATCCCCGGCGGGGGGGGGAGGGGGTGAAGGCAGCTTCTCAGCTACGGGGAGGCTCGGAGCAGGGATGGCCCCACTTCGAGCCTCCCCATTGGCTGAGGGGCTGCCACGCCCCCTGCCATGGAAAAGGTGGCAGGAATCCCAGCTGCAAATCGAGGGATCCTCAGCTGGGTAAAGCCCAAGCAAGGGCCAATCAGAATGCTTGTTTCATTCTGATTGCACCCTCGCCAGGTACTAATGTGTTTTATCTGGGGAAAGGAATTTCAATTTCATGAAGGAAGATGAAAAACGTGTGCCTCTTTAGATTTTAATGATTAAGAACAACATCATATTTAGAATAAGCAGGAGTGCTGATTTTGCTGCCGCCTCCACATTTGTTGCACAAAATTAATGTGCCACCAAAGTTTTGTGAAAGACTTGGGGCACACTTTACATATGGAAAGTAGAAAAACACATTTCCTTCTTGGCAAGTGGAGACAAAAAGGTCAAGGAATTTGTTTGCTAACTTTATGCTGGAAAAATGAAACGTAGTCCATTCACCAGAGAATGTTAATTATGCATTCCTACACTCCTATTAAATAATCTAAACAAAGGTAGACCAGTTATTTCTGAATGGCAGCCTGCAAAGACATGAGCTGTCAAAAAGTTCGGAACAGTCTCATCATAAGTTAAGTGCAGAAATAACTAATTTCGAAATAAAGGAAGTTAAAAAGTCATTTGTGGTTAGTTGAAAGGCAGCTGGTCCAGATTGGTTGGCTGTTTTATGCTGTAACTAATTCTGAGCCAAATGTTTTCAAAACTATTTAAAACAGTATTATAGCTAAAAAAACAAAACTGGAACAAGGATCATGAGATGAAGGAAGTGTGATACTAATGCACAGACCTAATGAACATACTGACGTGTTGAGGCTCACAGAGGGCCATTTAATTACTAATTATGAAGTATTCTTTCACCAGGACTCCATAGCTACCTCCAATCTCGCATCCCCTATCCACTTCCCCTGAACTCAACACTCCACCACCCAAGGCTCCCAACGTTGTGGTCCTTTACGACATCGAACTGAGACTCTAGAAAATGAATTATGGATAGTACCATTGCCACCACGATAACCTACCAGACGTAAAGTAAATCATCCCATACCTTAACCTCCCAGCAGCCAAGCTCCTCATCTTTAACCCTGTACTCAGCAAATTGGACTTGCGTTCACATTTACTTCTCTATCCAGGCAAAGCAGTTCTCTCTTTAATTATCTACTCCTTATGTACAAATCCCTCCATGGTTTTGCCCTGGTCTACCTCAACAGCTGCTGCTGTCTCTAATCTGCTTCTCGAATGCTACAATCCTTCTTTACCCACAACGTTCTATCGCCAAACCCATTTATTTGTTCCTGCTTTCTCTCATTCTCTCTACTTACCCCTCTCTGTTGTAATGCCCTCCCCACTGACATCAAATCAAGCCCAAAAGTGAGAATTAAGCTTCTGTTTGCCAGTGAAGGAGTTCCTCCCACCACACATTAATATTTGACCCCAAGCACACCCTGCTGAATAAAACCTTATCTTCATTCATCATGTAGTTCTCTCTTTAGCGCCCCTTTATCATCTGTTATTTAAAAAAACAGACATACATCCCTAATCTCAATCAACCCTAGGCAGGGACTGCCTCTGTGATATGTAGTGCCTCCTATAATGTAATTTATGGGAGAAATTGCATATTGAACATCCAAAACAAACACATACAAAAATAATACTGCCAATGCTTTGATACATGATGATCTCGACCACAACATAATTACAAAAGGAAGTGTGTCTGCTTAACAAACAACTGGTTCAAGTTGTTTACTGACTGAGAACTTGTACGAAGTCTGTAGGATCAAATTCCAACATATATTTTTAAAGGTTGGTGAATAAGAAATGTCAGGCTAATTTTGCCAGCTTGGCTGTATTGTTCGCCTGCACGTGTTCGGCTATTGAAATTGTATGTACCGTTAATGATGGATTTGGAATCATGACAGGATAATATGTTAATGGAAATGAGAGAGTTGTGCATCGGATTTATATTGTAGATAAAATGAGTGAGAAACATGCAGATACTGTTTGAAATTGATTGTGAAGAAAGTCTAGATTAATTCTTAAGAAATTATTTTTTTACGCAAATCTTTTTATTAAAGAAATGGTATTAACGCAGAAGGAGGAACAAAACAATCTAATAAGATTAACAAAACAGAGGTCGGACGACATTTCTCCAGTTACATACATTTGCCATGGATAGCATAATAAAATAGTTTGAAGACAATGAAAGCAAGCCTTCAATGACTACAATATATTTTACAAAAATGTGTACAATTTGCAATTAATTAAAGTGAAATGCATGCATTTTATGAAACATGATAATGCTCCCAGGATGAAAATGCATTTTTTGAACATGAGCATTGATAATCCAGTATTAAATGCTATTTTATTTGAGGAGAGTATACTTCAGGTTAAGGTTAAAAATAGTGAGATTGTTGTCTGCCGCGTTGTAACATTCAGCAGTACATGTTAAAAGATTTGCCATATATATTGGTGATGCACTAGAATTTCAAATATGCAGGAAGGCCAGAGGAAGAGCAGGGGGTGGGTTGCGAGAGGGGATAGGAGGAGAGAAAGGACAGGATGTCCTGAGTTTTAGAGATGAAATGAGAAGCCAGTGTCGTACAGATGGCCTGGGAATGGACAGGAGACGTAGAGACTGCGGCAGGATTGACCAGTTCCTTGCAGATTTTAAAGAGTTCAGCCAAGTTTTGTTAGATGCCGCAGAGACGCGGGCTTGGATAGGTGCTCTCTTCTTGGTTGCCTTTGCTGTAGGCAGCAGGCCAGCTTGTCAGAGGATGTACATGAAGCAGGCTATTTCCTCTCGCCCACCCTACACTTGTGTTTAAGCGTGACGAGGTCAGAGTCGAACCAGGAGTTGCACTTGGATTTGGGCTTCAAGCGGATTCTCATGACAAGGGCGAGGATATGAAGAGTATCAGATATAACAGAGTGGAGCGTGGAGAGGGCTGTGTCAGGATGAGAGTCAGCCCGAGGAGGATGGGGGGGTGAGAAGGTGGCAGCGAAAGCCTCAGCTGACACGCGCTTCATGGGTCGGATGACTGAGAAGGTGGGTGGCAGTGATGAAAGTGGCTTGGCCTGAGGGGTAGGGAGGGTGAGGTGGGAGGAGAGGAGAAAGTTATCACTCCAGGATGGAGGAGTGTTGAGAGGGACAGCGAGGGGAAGATCTGAAGAGATCAGAACATCCAGAGTGTGCCCTTCAGAGTGAGTTGGGCCAGAGGGGAAAATGGAGAGTGAGAGAGAGTCACAGAGGTTGTGAAAGAGTCTAGAGGAGTGACAGAAGGCATCCAGATGGATGCTGAAGTCTCCAAGAAGGAGGAGTTGAGTTGTGGAGGCCAGGAGTGAGGCAGAGAGGTCAGCCCACTCAGAGAGCAAGGATGAAATCTGACCATGTGGCCGATCGATAGTAGCCACAGTGAGTGAATGGCTTGGGGAGAGAGATAGCCTGCAGAAGAGGCATTCAAAAGAGGAGTAGGCCTGCATAGGAGTGACAGAGGCAGGAATCCACTCGGGGAAGATCAAGGCTACACCCCCATCAGAGCGGTTGGCCTTGGGTACGTAGAGGATCTTGTAGCCATCAGGTAGGAGCATATCAAAGCTCATGAGAGAGCTGGCCATGAACCATGTCTCGTGAGACAGAGGACATCAAGGTCAAGTTCTTCCAGAAGGCGGCAGATAGCAGAGGAGTGTTTGATAGCAGAGTGGCAATATGGAGAAGGTTGCCATCCTTGAATGACTTCTGGGGAGGGGTACTGATCAGAGGTATGCCCTGCGGAGGTGTAGAAGGAGCCCGAAAGGGGTCAGAGAGGGAATAGGAAGGCAAAATAGCGAAGGAGGAGGCAGAAAGGGGAGGCGAGGTAGTCAAGGAAAGGGGAGAGGGGACAGCAGGAGAAGAAATGAAGTTGATGAGGTGCAGGAAGCGTCTGTCAAAGAGGTCAATGTTGGCCTGAGGGCCTTGGACAAGGACAATCCCATTAGAGTAAACATTAATGATGATCTTAGAGGAATGGAAGGATGCCAGGAGGGTGTCCCACCAGGTGCCACCATTAATGGGATACATGCTATACACAATAGGTATAGCATTGTCATATATGGGTTATCCTCACTTCTCCCGAAATACACTTTGGCTGAACATTTGTTGCCGCTTTCTTTGCCAATTATTTTCCTACAAAAATGCAGATGGTAATTTGTGGTAAAGTATATAGATGAGGAGGTGGGGGACAAAGGATGGGTACAGAGGGTCTCCCACCACATTTTGCTGTGAACATGAAATGGTAAAATCGTGGGGGAAATAGGCAAAAGTGTATGTCTCTAATTTATTTTCCATATGCCTTAAAGGAGAGCTTATGGTAAGTTTTAATTTTATAATTTCAGGAAGTGAAGATAGTCTTGAGGGTTTAATAGTTGACGAGAAATATGCAATTATGATCGTGTTGTTCTTATAAGATGTTTGTTTTTGTAGAGAATGGCTGAGCACTAAAGTTCCACATGTTAAGACATGGTTGGATGAGACAGAAACAATATTAAAATCTGCGTCTCGCACATACACAAAACAATGTGAGGAAACCAGATAATTAGATTCTATTATAATTATATATTAGAATGTTCAAATACATGTAAGGAGGACAATTACAACAATGCAGCAGTTTAATCACACTTAGTAGAAAAACCTAACATGATAGCAGCTATGTATCTAGGCTTGCAAGGCTGACAAAGAACATCCTGCCACAGTATTCTTTGCTTGTTTCATCCATTCTCCAATTGCCTGTTTTAAAGAGAACTTGGAGAAGCAGACTTTGAGGGTTGCCCATGTGAGTGGTAGATTTCATTCATCCTAAACTGGCTGGCTACATGTAATGTAAGGACTTGTACAACTATATTTGAACATTGCCATTATGGGGTTCCAGAGATCAGTTTGGTTTATTACTTGAAGGTATGTCCATCTGGGCCAGTCCAAGTTATGAATGTGGCTAGAAAATATACCCTTCTAGCAATGATCCTATGCGCTATGCTTAGAAGGAACTATTGAAGTTAAGATACTGGAATCTGCTTCTTTATTTACTCCAAGGTACTCTCTAACCATCTGAATCTAATCCTTTAACAAAGCTGAGATAGACCTTCCATCTTCCACCTAACCCACAAGGAAAGCTCATGGTGGAATAAGGCCTGCCAACCCACTCCCAATTAAGGTAATCCTATTTAATGTCAGCTCTAAAGTCACAATAAAAAGGCCATCTCTGTTCTCATAGGGAGACAGCAACCAGTTCATGTCTGTGTAACTGAAACATGGTTTAATGAGATTAATAATGAACTCCTAGCTCAGGGGTTAATCCCCCACACTCTACAACAAACTTCACATAAAGCACCTTTTAACACATTAATTGAAGTACAAATAATACTTTGCAAACAAAATTCCACATTTATTTACTACAATTGTATTTGGCAATGATTTCAAATGTATAACAAGAAAATACATGAATCATAATGTACATAACTTGCTTCAAAGAAAAGATTATTTAACCAATTACATGTTGAAAAATGATTCAACAAAATATTCACAAGGCATAATTCATTCAAAAATATTTCAATATACTAATGCATTTTCACTGATCCAAATGGAATCTGTATTTTTAGTCTGATGCATTTCGAAACAATATGAGATGGGTTAAAAAATATGTGCTTTAAAGTAATTTATATGAAGCGAGGAGATGAATATGTATATGTTTGTTAAGTTCCTGTAGTGGCCAGACCTGTTACTTCTCCCAGCACCATAAGTAAATTAAGAATTGAATATTCTATTTAAATGTGTGGAACTTTGAGTGCACCTAGACACATCATATTAATGTGTTTAATGTCATTCCATTAAACTATATAATACCCAAAGTGTATACAGCCATACACGTCAATAGCAAGGAGAAAACAGCAGGTGGGCTTTTCATCATTCACAAATACTCTATTCCAGTGCTGCACATTGCATGAAAAACTAAGCCCACTGATGCTTGTGATGAGGTCCTTGTACCTAGTCCACCTGGTAGAGATGCCACCTTCATCACACGATTTTTTGAAATGACAGCATGCATGAGATTTTTTTGTTTAAGAGAAAAGTCTCTGTCTGTCTTAAAGGGATGATGTTGGATTTGCTCAACAGGCCATTGAGAATACACATATCAAAGAGCAAACACATGTTGAGATTTGTGTTTGTCAACAATAAAATCAATGTCTGTAGCACTATGTATTCCCTGGTCTTCCTTTAGCCTTTCTTCGGCCACCTCTCCTCCCTTCTTCTCTGCCTTTCCCATGTTCGCCCCTGACAAGGTTTCTAGACAAGTCCAATTTATGAAAGTCTCATCAAAACAGGTTCACCCCTGTTCCTCCAAAAACCACCAAGGACCATATTGATACCCTGGATCCTGCTCTGGCCGAACTCTGCAGCCACTCCTTTGCCACTGGAGTTTCCCCTTCCCCCTTGGAGCACTCCCTTGTGCATGCTCTTGTTAAGAAACCCTCTGCCGACCTGTCCTGCCCGGCTAACTATTGCCCAATCTCCATCAGTCCTTTCCTGGGTAAACTCCTGGAAAAGCTGGCCATCTCCCAGCTTAATCTTCACACTGAATAGGTTGGTTGTATCCATGACCATCAGACTGGCCTCAGAGCTGCCAGAAGCATGGAACCTGCTCTGCTGAACATCCGTGAAGACCTGCTCTCCAACCTTAATTCCAAAACCCTGTGTCCTTAACTTACCCGTTCTCTCATCGGACTTTGACACGGTCAACCATGCCATCCTGCACAACCACCTCCATGATAACCTGGGTATTACCGATCAGGCCCTGGCTTGGCTGACTTCTTTCCTCTCCAATCAACCCTCCCAGGTCCAACTTGGGTCCTTCCTCTTCTCTATATCTCTCTCTACCTGTGTTGTTTCCCAGGGGTCTATCCTCTCTCTCTGGCTGTTCAGCCAATACCTGGAACTTCTTTCCCACTCCATTGCTGCTCTCTGCCCCAACTTTCAGTGCTATGCGGATGACACTCAACTCATTTTCCGGCTCCCTTCAGCCACCTCTTCTCCTTCTCTTATTCCAAATGTCTGTCTGCTATCCAGGAGTGGTGTGCCACCAATGATCTCTGCCTTAATGCCAGTATGATAGCAAAAGATACCAAACAGGTCTACACATTCCACCTGTCCTGTAACCTCCAACTGTTATGGTTTATGATGACTCTCATGGTTCTTCATTCAGCGCTTTGATATTTGGGGGGTAATTCATAGAATTAAGCACAGAGGTGGCGCATGCGGCTCACGCACAGAAGGAGTGTGCGCCAGACTGTGCCAGTCTTGTCCGCTAAAACCCATTTTGGTGCACAGCGTATTCATGGATACCAACATCCATAATCAGCCGTGGCGCAGTGACCCTGCAGCAGCGCCAGTTACACCCCAAACCCTCCCGTGCGCCAAAGACATTGCATAAATCCAGTACATGGTGCAAAGGCCAGTGGACCAGCATACTGTCCCCCAACCACGAAAATGCGTGGAAACTCCCCGCGCACCTCTCTGAATATGCGTACCCCGCTTGCACGAGCAAAATCGCGTGTATCATGCCCGGCGCACCCTTCGGAATATGCATACCCCATTCGTGCCAGTGAAAACATGAGGAAATCTCCCCGCGCACCCCTCTGAATACACGTACCCCGCTCGTGCCAGCGAAATACCGTGGAAAAAACCCTGCGTACCCCGCGGAATATGCATACCCCACTCGCGCCAGCAAAAACGCATGGAAAACTCCACACACACCCCTCTGAATACGTGTACCCCGCTCGCACCAGCAAAATCACGTTGAAAACTCCCTGTCACCCCTTGGAATACACGTACACCGCTCGTGCCAGCAAAAACGCGTGGAAAACTCCCAGCACACCCCTCAGAATACGCGTACCCGCTCACGCCAGTGAAATCGTGTGTAAAACACCATGCGAACCCCTCGGAATATGCATACCCTGCTCGTGCCAGCAAAATCACATGTAAAACACCCACATGTTTTCCACATGTTTTTGCTGGTGCGAGCGAGTACGCATATTCCGAGGGGTACGCAGGGAGTTTTCCATGCGTTTTCGCTTGCGCGAGCGGGTACATGTGTTCGTGTGGCCCTCACCATGGCCCGCAGTCAGCCCATCACCCCTGGTCATTCCCCGCAGGCAGCCTGTCACCCCTGGGCATACCCCGTAGGCAGCCCTTCACCACTGGGCATGTTCTGCAGGCAGCCTACACCACAGGGGGTCTTTTTCCACATGATTTCGCTGGCGCGAGTGGGGTACGCGTATTCCGAGGGGTGCGCAGAGTGTTTTCCATGCTATTTTGCTGGTGCAAGCGGGTTACGCGTATTCCGATAGGTACGCGGGGTGTTTTACACGTGATTTTGCTGGCGCGAGTGGTGTACGCGTATTCCGAGGGGTGCATGGGGTGTTTTACACGTGATTTCGCTGGCACGAGCAGGGTACGGGTATTCCCAGGGGTGCTCAGGGAGCTTTCCACGCATTTTCGCTGGCACGAGCGGGGTACACGTATTCTGAGGGGTGTGCGGGGAGTTTTCCATGTGATTTCTCTGGCGCAGGTGGGCACCCGTATTTCAGGGGTGCGCAGGGTCTTTTACACGCGATTGGGCAATGTGGGCCCTCACGGATGTGACCCTCCCCCCCTCCCCATTGCCGGCTGGCAGCCCATCACCCCTGGGTACGTCCCGCAGGCAGCCCATCCACCCTAACCATGCCCCACAGGCAGCCCTTCACACCTGGGCATGCCCCGCAGGCAGCCCATCACCCCTGGGCATGCCCCGCAGGCAGCCCTTCACCCCTGGGCATGCCCCCAGACAGGCCACATGTCACCATGCACTTGGGAGGCCCGACCCATGTCCCCCACTGCATTCACCAACCCCCCATCGACGGGCACCTGCCAGCAGGCCCCGACTCATGTCCCCCACCCCAAAGACAGGCACCTGCCAGCAGGCCCCGACTCATGTCCCCCCACCCATCTTACCCACCCCTCATTGATGGGCACCTGCCAGCAGGCCCTGACTCATGTCCCCAGACCCATCCACCCCCCCATTGACGGGCACCTGCCAGCAGGCCCCGACTCATGTTCCCCCGACCACCTACCCTCCATTGAGGGACACCTGCCAGCAGGCCCGACTCATGACCCCCCAGCCACCCACCCCCCATTGATGGGCACCTGCCAGCAGGCCCTGACTCATGTCCGCCACCTCATCCACCCACCCACCATTGACGGGCACCTGCCAGCAGGCCCCGACTCATGGCCCACCAAACACCATGTCATAACAAAACAGACACATGGCCCTAATGCCAACCCAAATCCCTCCTACCCCGCAGTACAAGCATGTAACCATCCTCTGCACCCACTCCCAAATTACCCATGCCATGAGAGTCTTAAAAGAACCAGCATGGCCATGCATAAATGTACAACAGAGCCACACAGTGGCAACACATGACTAAGGCAATGCTCATAGAGACATGCACAAAACCAATAATAGTACACAACACCAATAATGAAGATATATGAAATGTATTAAAAAACATAATGAAATAACATAATGAAAATCAAACTTGCAAATTAAGAAATAATGAAAGCAATAGCAAAAAAAAGGAAAATCCAATTAAAATAAAAAATCCACGACATGAAAACTGAAAAGTGGTCCATCGCCAATGTCCATATGAAGGAAATAAAAAATTAAATAAAATAAAAACCATGGATCCATGGGAAGTTGAAATAACGAAAGTATGTACAAGTCTTGAACTATTTACAATGCAAGTCCAAAGGGTCCATGATCCCAAAACAAAAGGAAACCTACTAAAAATCCTATCAATACAAAACTATGTACATAAAGTGGAGCAAAGTCCATGAACTCCAAAAAAAATATAAAACACAGGAAACATTAGCCTAAAGAACAAAGGCGGCGGGCTAGTCCAACGGCTCACTCTATGATTTTCCGGGCCAGGGCATCATCGAACTGCACGTCGATTTTCTGGAGGCAGGCCTCTTCCCTGGCCTCAAGGTCTTGCAGGGATGCAGCCATGGTCACCTCCAACTCCCTGCGAGTTGCCTTGAGGCACTCAGCCCGCCTGAACGCTCGGCGCATGGAGTTCTCCAACCTGACCATTGTGAGCCGTGCCTTCTCTGCCCGCTGCCGCTCTGCATCTCTCTGCTGGCCCACCAGCTGCCACATGGAAGACACTCCCAATCCTGGTTCCTCCTGCCCTCCGGCCGATGCCTGCCTCTGGGATGTTGAAGGCCATGAGCCATGATTACTCACATGCTGAGCCTGCTGCTGCCTCCAAGGCAAATGCCTCTGGCACCACGACGGCCAGCGGGCTGATGAAATCCTCAAGGGCCTCTGTGCACGTGCCCTGCTTGATGATGCCTGTACGTCCTCCATCTGCTGGGGTCCAGTTGGTGGTGTGGCCACCCCTACTGGACCTCTGACTCCCGACTGTGACAGGGATGTGTCCTTCACTAGCCTGGCCGCTGGCTCAGGGGCAGCTCCACAGGGGGCCCAGGGCAGGAAGATGTCATGAAGTATGACAGGCGCATATGGGGTTCAGTTGAGGGGGTCGCAAGACATTCCAACACAGGGATGAACCCAGTGCCGACGACCTGTCCTAATAGGTCGACACGGCCAAAGAGGGATCTGAAATGACGTGCATTGTCCAGACGAGAACCCTGCACGTCATCCCGAATCCCATGTTAGCGCAATGCCACCCCAGCTAGGGCAGGCTCAATACTGTCACAGATTGCAACGTCCACAGGGAGAGGAAGGCCAATTGCTGTATGCACATCCCCTCCCTGTAAACGGGTCTGGACGGAGGCATCCCTGCTGGTGCTGGATGATGCAGTTACATTATCGGGGACAGGATTACACACAGGCACCTCCACGGCGGCCTGTGCTGCCTCCTGTCCCTACCCCTGGACTGCACCACTAGCACCAGTGGAATCACCCTCCAGGCCCCATGCATGGGCCTTCGCAGGATCCTCCTCAATCGAAGCCCCCACCAACCGGGAGGACTCCGTACCATCTTCCTCCATAGGGCCCTGTGGGGGCTCAGCTGCCCATACTGCTTCCGAGGAGTCCACATCCAAATGCCGCCTCTTGGACCTTCCCTCTGCAACTGTGGACATGGACGCGGTACCAGACTCTTCACTCCCCGAAGAGATGACTACCTGGGAGAGGAGCTGAGCCTTGCGTCTCCGGTTGGCGGTGGGATCCCTGCCAGTGGGATACCTGCTTCCGTGCTCCACAGCACCGTCACAGCCCTTTTCATCAGTAGACGCTGCAGACAGAGAGAGAAAGAACACAGGCATCAGGGCACTGTACAATGGCCGTATACACACATGACAGTTGCACATGAGTGGCAGTGTCAAACTTCACAGATGGCATCACACTCTCCAACACACATATCTTTTGAACCTACACACATGCCCAAATTAACAGGAATGGTGCAGCAGGCAGCAGCATCCATACACACACAACAACATGAACATCCAAAGGTCAGCCTGACGTCACAAGCAGCACAGGGAGTGCCAAACTCATGCACACACACCACCAGACAGACATGCATCTGTACATCCCCTCCACCTGTCACAGTGCAATCACCGGCAACTATGTCACATCTGCCAATCAGCTCCCTACATGTCTGTGTCATATGCATCCATGCCGTATCACAGTTGCACACATGTCAAACACACGCACACACATGTAGAACGTGCACGTACATGAAGGTGGAACCAGAATCCATGTGTCACACCCCAACCATGGCATAGTACATACACAGAAATGCTAACATGTGTGCGGCTACACATGCATTCGTGCATCATGCTATGGAACACATATACCATTCATGTGCATCACACATGACTGGACTCACATGTGGCAGGCTCATGTCCCTGCACATGCACATCCATACATGGGCCTTTCCTGACATATGTCCAAGATACACACTCTGGCCACACCTCAACATACACTGCGTCCAATCAGTACACATGGACACATACCGCTCGACTCTGGACGGGTCTGCCTCTCAAGGACCTGGAGGTGAAGCGCTGGGAGCATGCGTTCCAGGACCCTCATTGGTTGTCGGTAAGGCAGACCCGGCACCCCTCTGCTTCCACTGCGTCCAAGAGGTGCCGGGCCTTCCTGAGGGTTCAGGACCTGAAGTCCTCCCAGTGCTTACAGATGTGTGGTAGGTCGCGGGTTGCCACCCCCTCCCCGTTGATGGCAACCACAATGTCCATCCAGATCCTTCTCCGCCCATCCTTGTCAGCGCATGTTCTTCCGAAGAGGGCATCATAATGCACCAGGACTTGCTCCACCAGGGTGCCAACTTTTCCTGCTGTGAAGCTGCCAGCCCTCTGCCTCTCTGATTGGGGGTTGCCAGTGGTCTCTGATGGTGTTTCCCCCGACATGACAACCCCGAAGGCAGGTGTGGTTGGGCAACTGAGTCCTGGTGCTGAGCTGTGGAGCGATGGAACTGCAGTCGGGAGTCTTCTGTTCCAGCAGGGGTGGTCACAGCTACTGGACCACTGCAGATGGCTGACGTGCAGGCACCAAATAGCAGGGTACGTGGTCAGCAGGCAGGCAGAAGCAGATGGCTCGTGGGAGTCAGCTCGGGGATCTGAGTGGCATGATAATGGCCTTCTGGACAGGAGCGTGGTCTTCTGTGTGTTGTCTGGTGGCCAGCTTGATACGGAGTGATTTAGCACATGAAAAAACAGCACATCAGCGTGCAATTCGAGGAAAGGCCCTTAGCGCATAAGCGCGTATGTGACGTAACGCGCGCGGGTGTTTTCCTCCCACGGGTGCATGTTGATTCAGCATGTGAAAAAACTGCAAGTCCGCGTGTTAATGCATGTAATTCGAAGAAAGGACCTAATCTGTAAGTGACGTGATGCGCGTGGGTGTTTTCCTCGGCACAGGTTAAAGGTGAGCGGGGCCAGCAGTTCACTGTACGTGCTTTTCGTGGAGACCGATGCGTGTGTTGCTACTTCTGGTTGTTTCACACGCCATCACTACTTCACAGCCGATCAAGGACGTAACTCTTCTGTTGGTGGGGGTATTGGCTATGTGTGTTTTTCATTACCACGCTAGTCAGACGGTGAGTCGTGCACGCTATTTTTCTGACTGCGGGTTCCCCTGTGTATCGCATGCCCGTTTTCGAGGTCATAGTAGCCTGTGTGTCTCACGCGTATGTGTTTTTTGTGTCCCTGGCTGTCACTGCAAACTGCGGGAGGTTAATTCCACACACGTGGGCTACCGGGGGTTGCGTGCACGGTTTTACTGCAGTTTTGGGGTGTTTGAGTGTTGTGTGACCCGTCACTTCATCACTGGGGTCACATACAGCCTTGCAGGTGCACAGGGGTGCTGTTAACATCTAGTACCCCACCACCTCAGCTGGGCGTCCTCCACGTGGCGGGTGTGGTCAAGGACGTGGCTGAGGTGACCAGGGAGTAGGGGGACTCCAGGGTGTCCAGGGTGGCTGCAGTGGGGGAAGAGGCAGGGGCGCTCCACTTCGGCAGGATGTCCTGCCAAATGTTGGTGCAGTCATGCCACCACCCCCTGTGGTTCTGGGAGATGCAGCTCTTGCATCTGGCACTGGCACCCATGTGCCCCGGCAGTCCATTTCATCTACTGCCATGGGCCCAAGGGTAGTGCTAGCCGCAGGTGCAGCTGTGTCCACCACCACCCAGGCTCAGGGACAGCCAGCGCATGTTGTGTTGTCACCTGAAGAGTCCCAGGATGATTTCCAGGAAGCACGTGGTAAGTGCACGCAGGGCTGCCTTGACCAAGGCACATGTTCCTGGGGCAGTATTGTCATCTGCTGCCCCGAGCAGCCGGGTGTTGGCAAGTGCATGGGCAGATGCAGCCGACACCACACCGGCTGTGAGTTTACCATCCAGGACAGTCCCGGTCAATGACCTTGGCACAGCGGATGTTGCTGCGCAGGGTCCAGTCGAGGGCACCCAGCAGCCACTGACGCAAGTCAGGGCTTCCGTTCCAGTTCCACCTGCCACTCCCTCGGTTTAATCCACCAGCGCCACTGCCCTGTATGATCAGGGCAGCATTTGCCAGTCAGGGTCCAGATCACTGCCCAAAAGGAGAAGGTTGCACCTGCACAAGAGGCTGGGACCCCACACACGGCTGCGGCCTCCGGCACGTTGAGGATGAAGCCTTTCGGCAAGCAGGAAGGGGACTTTCTTGTGGGCTACGTGTAGGAACACGAACGTGATATGCTAGTGGGCCCAAATTGTCACACTACGGCTGCCCAGCTTTGGGACCACTGGAAGTGTGTTGCGGAGAGTGCTAGTTCATTCGGACATGAGGTGCGCACAGCTCAGGAGTGCAAAAAGCATTGGGATGACCTCTGACGCTGTGCTAAGCTAAAGCATGCCTCCAATTATGCCATGACTGGGGTGACTGGCGGTGGGCCACCACCTCTTGAGAAAGAACTCACTCTGCACGAGTTGATCACTACGGAGTTCATACCGGCAGAATTGGTCGAAGGAGTGGGAGAGATGCTGGATTTTGATGCCCCCTCCAATGAGTGTTTTTGCGTGTTTGTCCAGGCCATGTGTGGTTTGCTTGTGCGATGAGTTGTGCTTGACTGCCAATACATGCTATGTGTACATGGTTCTCATGTGCAAGTCATGCAATGCTGCACTAATGCACGCCTGCTGTGCAGCATGCTGGACATGTAGTGGACAGGGACTGTCCGCATCACCACACTTGCACCCTACTCACATGCTAGTCACCCGGCTGCCCCTCCGGTCAATGTTCCAGCTCACTGGCCCTTCTGCATGTAGCCTGGGGTGTCTTTCCACTCAGCACTCGGACTATGTCATCACATGACTGACATGCATGTGTCTTCTGCCTGCATGCTGGTTCTCCACGTAGGCATTCTCCCTTGCACCTCCACCCCCTACACCATTATTACACCATTGCACTGGTGGGCAACATGCTGGACTACTGCAATGGCCTGTTCATGGCTCCTGTGTACATGCACACTTCCCCCTGCCAACCTGCCAGACACATACTGTGGGGTACATCCTAAGTCCCTGATGCATGGTATCTCACTTGGACTGTGCAGATGGCAGATGCTCTGCAGGGATATGAGTGCCCTTCATGCTCCATGTGCATGACATGCATGCCCCTATGTGTCCTTTGCAGGATGATCATTGTAGCATGTGTCCAGGATGACATACATTTAATGGCATTTCATCATCCATTACATGCTCATTGTGGCTCAGTCCAGCATCACGCACATGTTTAGGGTGTCATAGTCTGTGTGGGGCACAGGCCTCCTCCTGTCTCAGGCCCCCTAACTCTATCAAACTGGTGTAGTGCCTTCTGCACAAATGGGTGTACTACAGAGGGTTCAACATATGTCCTGCTCACTGTCCCATCCTCATCGGCTGTGTTGTCAGTTGACTCAGATGATGCAATTGACGCCTCTCAGCACTCTCTGCCAATACACAGTTATCTGGTTAACCTTTCACTGCCCTGCAATGCCTCCCTGCATTTTCACTAAGGGAGCCGTGGGGGCGGTGCATGCATATTGCATGTGATGCCTGACCTTGCACTTACACTGACTTCTTGTTTATTGTTAGACATCATAATGTACATGTTGATGTAGATAGTCGGTAATGTGCACATGCTCTGCACTGCAACAACCCATTTCTGAGCTATGTTACACCATTCTACAAGCCTACTCACTGATGCAATGTCAAAGTGACCTGGCATGTATGGTCAGATTGTCATCCCTTCACTGTCATGAAAGGCACAGGCACATGTGCATCCTGTGACACATGTACTCAGTATTGAAACACCCTAGTGGGTGTTTTGCAAAGTTGATAGGTCGATCTGCACCTGTACTAACCGGTATAGGCTGCAGATTGATTGTAGTCTGACAATCGGGTTGTAATGACTGTGGAGCTGCCAGCACGTGTGTATGTGTACACTTTCACATACATCAAAGCAAGCAGTGTTGTAGCTGCTTGCTTTGCTGCATTGGTTGTTGTTCATGTTGGTTGCTGTTCATGTTCACAATATGGGTGTATGTACATAGGCAAGCAGCTTCAACGTTGTGTAGTGCAACATTGCGGCTACTCACTTATGTGTGTGTGAAAGTGTTCATTTACACGTGTGTCTTCTGCAGCCTTTTTGTTGACTGACTAATATGTAGTTGATTGATGTTAATGCTGGTGAGATTTCAGCTTTGCGCCCATTATGTTCAACTGGCACAATCCTGAAGGTGCACTGTTGTGCAGTATGTGTACGCTGGGGTCCACTTAGTTATTCTGGTGGGGCCTGGCCTTGATGATTTGACACACTGAATAATGGTTTAGGGCACATTCATAGCACAATGTGCTCAATCAGGCCCTGAGGGGTGTTCTGGAGGCTTCATGGCCGGCAGCTCGGACCGTACTGGGCGTTATGGTCCCTCATGCCTGTTTGCAGGCCCTCGCGTTGCTGGGGACATTCACTATGTATACATGGCCCATGACACCCGATACGGGCTGAGCTGCAGATGGATGAAGCAATATTGGTGATGATGATTTAGTGATGCATGTGTACATGCATATTACGTGAGTCATGGTGTGTTTGGATTCACTTGCAGTTGTGGCCATTTTGCAGTTCAATCATGCTTATGGTATGTGCCATCTCTTTTTTGTTATCTTTCATTTCTGCCTGTGACATGTGCCTGACAGAGGTGCTGTGTGATGGAGGTGATATTTTACATTCAGTACATTTGTAGACTTTGCTATTCACACACATCCATTTCTGCTTTTGGGAAGTGGTTGCATATCGATGCCACTGGATGCATGCCGGAAATTCAAATGTGTGTGACATGTCTGCTTCATGTGTTGGCTGTCGATGTGATGTCTATGTGTGTGTGCGTTATGTGCATCTGACATGTGTACTCATGTTTGTTTTTCAACATTACAGATGATAACGCAATGAAGCCAGACAATGGTGATTTCAATCCTGACACAGGGTTGCTATTGCATCGACAACCTGGCACAAGTGGGGGTTGTGGGGTGGTAGGCCATGAGAACCCACTTGTGTTGCAGACCATCGTGTCCACGGCTGACAATGGGTCTAGCTTGGATGGTCACTCTGACAACAATGTTGAGTTTGATGCGCGTCATGTCCATTCGTCGACTGTGAGTGATTCTGATGCGGACGATCCTATGTCTGCGACACCTGCACTGAGGGGTCAGACGGTGTTGAAACCTCTGCCTGTGGTGGGTCGAGACGCGCGGTCACACTCCACATCAGTTGCTGATGTGCCTGGTGCATCACGTCAATGGAGCGATGTAGTCCTGCAGCCGCGGGTAGTGCCGACCCAACGAAGACTGCAGCTCCCTGGGCCCTGTGGGTGTCAAGCGCAGTAAAGCATGTGGGTGTTGAGGTGCACCCTGTACCTCTCCCCTTCTGGGTGCCCCCCCCGGGTCGTATGTGGCCATTTTATATTTTTATAGTTAGTTTAATTAGTTAATATAGTTTAAAATTGTTTGTATATTGTGCATTCATGTGATGGTGTGGTGCTTTGTGGCTTTTGAAAGCATCCACTGTCTGTTCCAGCTGGTCCCATTTCAGCTTGTCTCGTGTATGTGTTTGTGGCTTGGGGTCCTGACTCACATATGCCATTCCTGCTTCCCCAATCATTGGAATCGCAGGGATGGTTCAGTGTGACAACCATTTACACACAGGCATTGGACTTTCATCATATCTGTTGCCTGTCTGCTGCTGTACTACTTGTGTTAACACCCCTAGTGGGGATTATGGATGTTTTCTCCACGGCATGTCTGCAATCAATTTTGGTGAGTACATTATTGAACTGTTCATTTATTGATGTTGATTTTGATGTATGTTCATTTCTTGCCTGTATACGTGCTTGATGCACTTCATGCTGTAGACGGTAGCCTGCACCCTTTAGCTGTCAAAGTCACACGGATGGTGGGATGAGGCCGGGTGGTGACAATGTGAAGTTGGTACATGTTGAGTACAGCCCCTGGGGATTGTGTCAAATGAGAATGCATTAGGAAAGTGACCCGAGAGGTAAAACTAATGGTCCGGTCCTCAAATGAGATGTCCGCCTATTCTACTACTACACTCCGTTCTGTTTGGATGGCACGTTGTGTCTGTCTTCCCTCTACGACTTTGATGCTGCCTGACAGTGCAGTTTTCCTACTGGACTACGGCTATTTTACTTGTTTTCCACACTCTAGTGCATTTAGTCCGTGTTCTTCTTCATGCTACTGTCCTTGTTGCAGATCTGTCTGCCCGTCTCTCGGGCAGTTATTTCCATGTACTCTTACACTGCCTCGGTTTTCCTCAGTACACTTCTGTTCAACTGCATCTCTCTTTCGCTCCTCCTGTCTTTCATCTATTACAACCATGCTTTTATGTTGACTGTTGGCTTTTACCAATGCTATTCAACTGTTGTGGCTCTTAACTTGCTGTCAGCTTTTTCTGGTTATCTTGCATTCTCTGTGCCTTTCCAGACTTGTGCTGTCTCTGCCTTTCTTTCTTCACCCTATCAAGGATTGATTGTGTTTCAGCTCAACCATACAGTTGTGCCAGCCTCCTTGGTTATTTTCTACTCAAGTTCCAGCTCTACCTGTCAGGGTACAGAATCTGGGGTTGTGTGGGAGGAGGTCAGACAGGTCTCAGGCATGGGCCAGTAACAAGTAGCATGAAGACACACACATAGAACACTTTCCTGCCTTATTAAAGGCTTTTATGCCCTTTCTGCAGGAAAAGGAACCTCCCGACTACCTTTCCCAGCAGACACCGGGCCCAGAACTACAAAACCCTTGCCACATTGGGTGGGGTACACGTGGCATTGTGCGCGCAAGCTGAAGCACAGGGCTTGTGCTCAGACGTCCGACAGAAGCAGACGTGTTTCCAGGAGCTCCGAGCAAGGTGAGCAGCATGACGGGACACGCCCCAGCCGACCTTCCGCCAGGTCTCTCACACATGCAAAATAAGTACTGCAAGTGCTGTGGAGCTTAGCCAGGCATTGGGGAAGATGCACACAGTACAGCCAAGAAGCTTTCCAAGTTGTCAGGGTCACACGCAGGGGGGTCGCCCATATCCTGGAGTCCACCTTGCTCCATAGAAACTAAGTTATTAGTGCAGTAGCATTCGTAGCCACAAACTGATACAGCACAAGGGGGGGCACCCAACGTTGCACAAACTCGAGTGCAGTGCATATCATTAGCATATTCAAATTGCCACGTACGCTACCCATCGGAATCTGCAGCAGGCAGAACGCGACTTGTACTGAAGTCGCACCTCACCACACGCATCTAGCAGCTCACCCAAGGCCCATTCTATCATGTGTGTTTCTTAACACATGGGGCCTCATTACACGGGTGGCGGTAAGGATTTACCGGTACCAGTAAAATACCAGTACCGGTAAATCCTTACCGCCTTACTACGAGGTCCCTTTGCGGGTTGGGGGATTTAACGCCTGCTTTTTGCAGGCATTAAAAACCAACCCGCAAAGGGACCCAGGGAGCTAATTACAGTACCGCAATTTGCGGTACGGTAATTAGCGCCTTCCCCATTCCCATTGAGCCCTATGGGGCAAAAATGTTCACTCCGCCTCCCTCTCCCCCCAATTTCTCATTCTAATATTGGTAGTATTCAAACTAATTGCACAGGATCAAGAATAGTCTTGTCTGAGAAAAACATAATCACGGCCACTGAAGCTCTTAAACCCGACGCTTCAGGGGGGCTTCCTCATTTCAATCTCATGACAGTAAATGACATTGAAGACTGGATCCTGGGATTCTCAGTCCTACATGCCACTGTAAATACAGGGCACATGCTATGTCTTGGGATCACTAAACTCCCCTATAATAAGCGTATTAGGGATACCAAGAGAGGGCTTAGAGCAGAGATCCGGGGCTTTAAGAACATGAACTTAATGGGAGCCCTCTACTATGAGAAAGTTAGAAAAGCTAAAAACAGATATAGAGCCAGCATTAAGAGCATACAAATATCAGAGAGGAATAACAGATATCAAAGGCTCGTGCAAACCATCTGCTGCAGAAATTCTCGTAGCATATGGTCACTCCTGAATGAGAATAGAGAGAAGGTTAAAGGCCCACTAGCCAACCCTATTGGCAAGGAAGTATGGGTAAAATGTTTATTAGGTTGTCATTCTGTTGAGGCGGAGGCCCCTATTACATCTGGGGTGAAGGTCGCTTCCCCTCCGCCTTTCGATGTTTCAGCGGAGGCCATTTACAACAAAATAATTTCCCTTAAGTCCTCTAGAGCTCCCGGCCCTAACGGGCTGGCCAATGTAGTAATTAAGAGCAACTCTGCATTCTGGGCATACCTCTTCTCGATTCTCTTTAAAAATACCTTAGCTCAGGGGACTATTCCCCATTCCTGGCAAACGGCTGTTCTCATCCTGTTTTTAAAAAGGGTAGCCGTACAGACCCTAACAACTATGGGCTCCTTTCTATGCTCGACATCACCAGCAAACTCTTTGCCTCATTACTGCTTAGTGAGCTTCAGAAATGAGTAGAACAGACAAATATACTCAGCAGATTCCAATGTGGTTTCCGGCGAGACTTTTCCACCTCTCATAATCTTTTAGTGATGGACATGCTTCGCACACGGGCGCTCAGCAAGGGGCAGCCCCCGCTTTACGCCCTTTATATTGATTTCAAGGCTGCATTTTATTCTATTCCTAGAGCAAGGCTATGGATGAAGCTGGAAATAATGGGTTGCCCGACCGGTCTCTTATACTATCTAAGACAGTTGCATTATAATACCTCTGTTTGCCTCAGATTAAACCAGGAGGGCAGCATGACTAGAAAGGTGATCCAGAATAGGGGGGTAAAGCAGGGATGCGTTACTGCACCCCTCATTTACAATCTTTATGTATATGATATTCCTGCAGCACTAGCCGAGGTCAACAAGTGCCCTCCCAAAATTGGTGAGGCACCGTGCACAGTCTTAGCATATGCAGATGACTTGTTCGTATTTGACAATACTATAGCTGGACTTAGGCGCTCTGCCGTTGCCCTATGGGATTACACCAAGATCAATGGCTTGACCATTAACCTTGACAAAACAAAGGTGCTCAGATTCACTAGGAAAAGAGCATCCCGAGTTAATCTGAGGGTACATAATAACTATATACTCTATGCTCCATCATATCGGTATCTTGGAGTGGAAATTGAGCCGCTGGGTGACTATCCCCTGTGTAGGCAAGGACGTATAACCAGGGTGCTGCAAGTCATAGCATTAATATCTTCGTTCACTAACAAGCAGGGCGGCTTCACTTTATGGGGGACAAGACACTTATACATCCAAGTGTTTGCCCCCATGATTACCTATGGCCTTGAGTCTCTTCTCTCCTTCGATCTGGCTTGGCTGCAAGTTATGGAGGGCAAATTCTGGCGCCGGATACTGGGACTACCCCCGAGTGTTCCAATGGCCCTGATCCGGCTTGAATTGGGCCTTCCCTCACTCAAAGCGCTGGTACTTAAAAGGAGGGCAGGATTCTATCTTAAAATGTCTGGCAGTTCTTCTAATCCGTTATTGGCTGTGATCCATCAGAAAGTGATGTTAGAAAATATACCACTTCCCCCTTTCAGAAAGCCATGACTAAGTTCCTCATAGATATAGGCTGGGCGCACAGAGGGGTAACTGTCTCCAAGGAAGTCTTAAAAGCGCTTGGTAAAAAGTGGACCTGTGGGATTGGTTGGAGAATTTTTCACATCTGAGCAGCCGAAAACCTATCATTTTGTAGAATACAGACTTTATAACTACATGAAACCGCAAGCATATCTGTATCTCTGTCCCACCAAAAGGCTCAGACGTTTTATTATTTTGTTCCACTTGGAACAATTGCCCACCTTGTATAACATAGGAGCCAGGGAAAAGATCCCTGTCAATGAGCGAGTTTGTCGCATATGCAAATCTCCTGTATGTTTGAAGAGAGCCAAACATTTGTTAACTGAGTGTTCAACACTAAATCATTCAATTGTTAAATATCTTGGGGAATTTGTACACGATATATCAACCATCTGCGAAACTTCATTCTGGCTGTACTGAACCAACACCTGCAATATGCATCTGTTCATTGCATTGTATAATGTTTAGCAACAGATTGAAAAAGATCTGGGCTCCCTGATCTGAAAAATTCTAAGATGGTGGGGTAAAGATTGCAAGTGTCACTCTGGCTAAGCAGAGGTTTGACATCTACTGTATCTATATTTGACTCTGATACAGGGTGTCTCTAGCAGAAACGTGTAACTTTTGCGATATGAAGTTAAGACTGTGCTGATGTGTGGGCAAAGACAATAAGCTATGCACAATTGTATTTACATGTTTTTCTCTTTTTGTATTTGTTGATCTGTTTCTTCTTTTATGAGCTATATTAATGTATGTAATTTGTATTATGTGTAAAGTTTGAATTTATTTTCAATCTATATCACATTAAAGAATTATTATTATTATTATTATTATTATTATTATTATTATTATTATTATTATTATTATTATTATTATTATTATGTCCTAGCGTCCCTGGAATAGGATTTTTGAGTGAAAGCATTAGAGATTTAGAAATACAAACCTGTCTCACACACACATCACTTGTCATCCCCACATTGGACCAGCATCATTGTATTCACCCAAATAAGAGCAGTTTGAAAAACTAGTTAGTAACATGATCACTTTTGGTACTTTATTCAATGACATACACTGACCAATTAGATGAGACAAATGATACCCACACCTAAACGGAGGCATTTCTAATCTATAAAAATCCAAACCCATACATTGGATGGACTCACATGCTCAGTCACTGACTGGGATGCGCTGACAGACAGATTGACAGAAGACGTAAAGAAAGGGGAATTTACGACAATGGAAAGGAGAATGGAATAGATATTGGACCCATTTCGGATTATCACCAGTGCACTGTAAGAGATGTCCACTTGGAATTAAAACCCCATGGTTTCTTCAGTGGAAAAAGAAACAGACAGACCCAACACAGAAGGAAGGAAAGCAGGCTTTGGAGAGAAGCTGATCCCATCTTGTTGACAGTTGTTGTCCCTTGTTTTCCAGGTGGGAGGCTTAAACCAGTTCTTAAGAGGGGGCCCTCCGGTCTATGAAACCGCCACAAGAAATTGTATTTCATTATAATGTTAAGAGGAAATAAGGATCAATATAATGACTGTAGGGAAGTATACTTTAAAGGGGAACATATTCAATCTTTTTTTTGTGAATGTACTTGGAAATGGGGTATAACCATTGACTGTACATCCTGGGAAATTAATATATATTTCTGGAATGTACTTCTAGAATTGTAGACATGATAAAATAGGCCCATTGGTGTGTACATTGGGATATCCCTGACTACTCAACTTTGCAATACACAGGCTCAAAATGGAAGCAAAAATAATATCTCACTTTGCACATACTGTGGTGAATTGTAAAAAGGAAACAGACACATTAAGGACATGTCACCTTTCTGTAATATAATTACAAGACAAAGGCTTATCTTTCCCTTTTAATAAAGAGATCACCCTGAATATCTACATTAACTAAAGGTGCTTGTCTGTCCTCAGGAAGTCCAAAAGTAACTGTCCTCAGTTCCAAACCCAACTCTCCCTGAAGGTACCACTAGCATGAATAACTCAAAATGGGCCAAAAGAATGTCTACGTTCCCTTGGTTGTCTCTCTTCTTGCCTTTCTACTAATGGCTTTCACTTTCAATCTGTATCTTATATCCTCTGGTTATCGATATTCAAATATCTTTGTTTACTTATTTAATTTATTTAATTTGTTATAACATGCCACTCGCCCTCAGGCCCTGTGCACACAAAAAACTAGACAGGACGAACAACATAAGATTCATCAGAAACAGAAGAGATATTCAAAGCTTCAGGTAGATAAGACAGTTTCACAAAGAAGCTAATTAGTCCTTTGAGTTGAATAGCTTTATTAAAGCTACTCTGATTCAAAACATCCTGCAGGAACAGTGAAAGTTTTTTTTCCAAATCCCTAGGGTGCAGAAATCAATGCCCATCTCACAAAAAGTCTTTAGTTTTATGCGTGCCTGCTCGAGTCTATTATTCCCATTGGATCTGAGTATTCTTGATGTCTCAGCTTCCTATACACAATTTCCAAGATAACCAGCGGTACGGCATGAATGACAGTTATGCATTAAGGAAACAAATTTGTGTGAAATTCTGTGACACTCCAGGTGTAAATGGCGCTCTCTCCTGGCCTCTGTGACATGTGCCATCCTTTTGAGGCCTTATACAGCTCTGAATACGCCGTGCTGTATGGTCTGCAATGATTTCAGATTGATTTTGGAGGTACCAACCATCAGGCCATTACAATATGCAATTTTGGTATTGATCAAAGCACCAGCAGATAGGTCAAGTTGGTGGAAGAAAGATAAGGCATAGTTTGCTTTATTAAATTGGTCGTTTGTGCACAGGTAGATCTAAGGCATGCAAAATGTCTCTACAAGGATATGCTACCAGTGATAACAAATTGGTTGTAAATATGTATAATTGTATGGAAAACCAATTTGTTATCACTGGTTTTAATATTCCGGTGGCATCACCTGTCAAGTTTTTGGGAGTTGTTCTGGATTCAAACATATCCTTATAGAAACATTTTGCATATCCTTTCCTCAAGTCTCCTCAATCATTGAGCAATCCCAACAAAGAACAACTCAGTTTTGCAGTTGTTTAAAGCCAAGGAATTAACAGCCATCCATGTGTTTACTAGTGAACAGACATGATTGATTGCCTGGGAGTCAATGTCATAATCACCAGTAGTCAGCTGTGTGTGATCTGCTTAGTTGGCATATGTTATACCTGCCTCATCCTAAAGGTGAAACAGTGGTCGAATATATTTAAAAAGTGCAGGTGACAAACACCATCCCTGCGGACCACCACATGACACAGAGACAGATGGCACCTTAAATTCTGCAGCTGAAACCCTGGAGGTTCTTTGCCCAAAAATGGTGTTGATTCATGTTGCAGCTGACTCTGATCAGTTGGCAAGCTTGACAAGTCTTCTTAACAGTAGTGGATTGTCCACAAGATCGAAAGCTGTGGAAAGATGGCGTAAAAGCAAAGTGTGACCCCTTCTACAATTTCAGTGAGATTTCCCTGAGATAAATCAATGCAGTATCAGCCCCATGTGATTTTCTAAAGCCTGATTGTTGTATTCAAAGGAGGCCATGATTTTCCATGTGTTCCTGGAGCTGCAGGCCAGCCATCCTGTCCATAATGTTTAGAAGAGAAGTGACATTGGTTATAAGAAGGAAGTTGTCCGCAACCCCAGGATCGAGTGCAATCTTCTTAACTAAGGGCGTCACCCATACTTCTTTCAGACTCATGAGTATGCTTGACGTAGCAAACAACAAGTTAAATATACAGGTTATTAATAGTGCAAGGCAGCTAATAGACCCCTTGATAATGCTTGCAGAGCAAGCATTACCTTTACAGGTGGTAGACTTGAAGCCTAGTACGTTCTTGTGAATATCTATCTCAGAGACTTGACAAAAGTAAAACTAAATGATTGTAGTGTATGTTGTTCTTGAGGCCCTGGTCCCAAGAGATAGCAGCAGCAGTTAACCTGAAGACCAGCCTGCTAGGTTATAATGTTCAGAAGGTGAGATTTGATTTTCATAGGTAA